>NC_089595.1:116356508-116633762 GCF_019320115.1 Miscanthus floridulus | reverse complement strand
TAATCAACAAGTCAGTCAAGATACAATTTACTACTAGTGCACAAATTTAAAGAGCAGTGCAACATGGAATGTGCTAATGTTGTTGCGATTGTGAAGAGTGAATTTCCTTCCATATGGTGACCGGCTCCCTTTTCAAAAAGAATGAATACGACACAGACACTCTGGCATGCTTTTGCTGTAAAAAGGATCATCAGACAGTTCTGCTTTGCTCCAAGTCACTTGAGCAATGCACCAAGGTTACATCAGTTTGGTAGACTGAACAATGAGCTTTTTCTGCAATACAAATCTGATGCAGATATTAATTGGGCACGATTCAGCATGTACCTGCCACAGGCATTTTAATTTATCTGGGATATAATTCTTTTTTAGAATACTTGATTGGACTGGAACTTCAGTGCACGCTAGATGTCTGAGTGCTAAATGTTGCGAGACACCTTATGAAGACCTGTATGCGATCAGTACAGCATTAGTATACAGATTCCCACAAAGCAGTAGCACAAAAGAAATGAGATGAACAAACCTTATGTTGTCCTCCGATTGGATATTTCGTCATGGCAAGACCCCATGGAAATTTCTCCCTTGCAGTTAAGTGCTCCTCTCGAGATTACTCAGCTAACTGTTAGCTCTACTTCAGCTTCTAAATCCAACTGATCCACGATATAGCGAACCATTTCAGCTCCGTAAATACCAGTTAGAAGAGGGGAATGTCTACTTAGATCTATTGGTTTAGCGATTGATGAGCCTAGAAGCACCGGAAAATTTCACTTTTGGTAAATAAATATTGATTTATCATCATGTTAATTCGTAATCTTGAAAATGTAAACTATTATTGTTTTTGAATCACTCCATCCTGCACTTGCCTTAAGCCTCTTCTTCTCCACTGCCATTTGTACATCAACTCAAGCATCATGTACTTAGATGGCATTGTCATGGGGATTTGTTTGGTTTCCTGAAACAAACACTCCAACCCCCTTTCTGTCCTCCTCCAATTTCAGCTGATGATCACCCTGCCCCTTTACAACAACTTTGTGCTTCCATCAAATGGCACTCCTGTGCTGGCCTCACGGCCACTGCCCTTTGCTAGTATAGAGGTTTGCCATTGACCCTCTCCTGAGCCCCATGGCTTTGCCTGCATCACCCTCTCTGCAGCTTTCTTTCCATTTTCCTCTGCCCCTTGAGCTGCACGCCCTAAGCAAAGATGTCCAAACCACACCATCTCTACCAATCAATTCCTTAGCCTCATGATTCTAACAGCTCTGCCCACAAATCAACAACACAACCGTAGCGCTCCTTTTTAGGCTCCAGCCCGTAGCTTTTGTTCATTGCATTGAGCTCAGTTTGAGCTCAACTTCTCCTGTGTATGAGTAAACGGTGAGTACACTAATGAATGTAACATGGTTTAGCTTTAGCCCGACACTGCGCGTATCCTCAAACTGAACAGACACTTACATAAGTTGAACAAATAAGTACTTCAGACTTATTTACTTAGCGTTAGGGTCTTAAGAACCATATAAGTTGAACAACCACATGCAGAAATACAGGTAAGGAAATGATGTCCATTTTGACTTACGTTGGTCATGCTCAGAATGAAAGGCCTTGGGACTGAAAGTCATCTGTTTTCTCTATCGAGGCATCATCCTAATGAGTGACAACTTTAGTATATCCAGATTGCATATCATTACCAGAAGCAGAAAATTGTCCAAAAATTGCCAAACTTTCTGTATTGGCCTCTTCCAAATTTGTGTCTTTTTCAACGCCATCTTCATTGACATCTGGCGTCAATGAACATTGTGCATTATCACTCAAGGAAGGAGCTTCAACATCTGTTCCTTTTGCTGGAGAGACCATATCAAGTGAGGAAGGATCTTTAGGTACAGAGTGTGCCTCAATAGCACCTTTTAGTAATTTATCTCCTGCACCATGACTTACTTCTGATGTGAAAACAGTTTTGTTGTATTCCTTGGGCACAAGATTTGGTGTATTGCAAATGACTGAATCACCGACGGCTGGCAAAAATGGCACAATACAGCAATACGACATATCAGCTAGTCCATACCATGGGAGAAATCCAAGTCTCCCATTCAGTGCAAGATTGCACAATCAATGGCCTTAAACTCACATTGCAGTAAAAAGGTAAATCTCACACAAAAATCAAAGGATGGAAAAAGCAAACAGTGAACCTCCATTCAGTGCAAGCTGCATAACTAATGACCCCAAACTCACAATGAAGCGAAAAGGAAACTCTCAAAAAAAAAAAAAATGAACCTATAGAAAAGCTGGGGCTATAAGGAATTCATGCATCTACTAACCTCCTTTTTGTTATCCCGCTTTCTTCTCACTTCATGAAAAGTATCTGAACAGCCATGGATAAAAAAAGAGTTAGATTAATCATAAACAAACATTTAAGATTCTCCATGGTCTAGAGATGCTACACCATGTTTCATTTATCAGAAATACATCAGACATAAATGTAGTTATTTATTTCCAACAGAGAAAGTATCACATGGCTAAGTAAGGATGAGATGGTGCATCTAGAATAGGACAAAGCCACCCACAAAAAACGAAAGATAGGATAAAATGGACCGGTATCATAACTTGAAGCAACTGAAGAGCAGGATACAATGTGTATCCTTATGTTGTCCTCGGATGGATGTTTCATTATTGACAGGGTACCATGTAAATTTCTCCCTTTCAGTAAGTGCATCTTTCAGGATGACTTAGTACACTGCTAGCTCCACTTCAGATCCTAAATCCAACTGATCAGGGATTTGGCCAACCATTCCGGCTCCATAGTATATCAGCTCAAGCATCATGTAGATGGCACTGTCATGGGGATTTGTCCGATCTCCTGAAACAAACACTCCAACCCCCCTATCGTCCCCTCCAACTTCAACTGATGACCACCCTGCGCCTTTTAGAACACCTTTCTGCTTCATCAAATGGCGTTCCTGTGCTGCCTCACGCCACTGCCCCTTGCTAGCATAGAGGTTTGCCATAGCCACATGTGCTCCTGAACCCCATGGCTCTGCCTCCATCATCCTCTCTGCAGCTTTCTTTCCAGTTTCCTCTGCCCCTCGAGCAGCACATGCCCTAAGCAAAGATGTCCAAACCACACCATCTCTTCCATCAGCAGCAATTCTTCCAATCAACTCCTCAGCCTCATGTATTCTACCAGCTCTGGCTAACAAATCAACAACACAACCGTAGTGCTCCTTTTCAGGCTCCAGCCCATAGCTTTTGTTCATTGCATTGAGATATCTCAATCCGAGCTCAACTTCCCCTGCGTGAGAGCAAGCAGTGAGTACACCAATGAACGTAACATGGTCTGGCTTTAGCCCGACACGGCACATTTCCTCAAACAGTTCAAATGCCTCTTTGCTGTGACCATGCTCAGCATGCCCAACGATCATTGCAGTCCATGAAATCACATCATCTTTAGTGCAATTGGAAAATACGACATTAGCATCTGACATGCTACCACTCTTTCCGTACATGTTAATGAGCGCACTCCTTACCATCACATGGTGTTCAAGTCCAGCAGCGACAGCGAGTGCATGCAGCTGGCGTCCAGCATCCAGTGATGCAGCACTTGCACACACACTGAAGAGACTCGCAAGAGTAAACTCATTTGGCCGAGGGCAGCTGCTGTGATGCCGCATTTCTGAGAATAAGGCAAAAG
This sequence comes from Miscanthus floridulus, assembly GCF_019320115.1. Classification (NCBI taxonomy): domain Eukaryota; kingdom Viridiplantae; phylum Streptophyta; class Magnoliopsida; order Poales; family Poaceae; genus Miscanthus; species Miscanthus floridulus. The sequence goes on along the minus strand of NC_089595.1, from coordinate 116,630,083 downwards.
ACTCCTCGGCGAGGCCTTCCTGTGCATATCCTGATATAATTGTGCTCCAGGAGACAACATCCTTGACATCACTCTCCCGGAAGATAGCATCAGCAGCTGAAAGACGACCACAGCGCGCATAGAGTTTGATAAGGGAATTGGACACAGAGCGGGTATGAGATAGCCCTCTCCGTGCAGCTTGTGCATGTAACTGCTCTCCAAGATAGGCACCTTCAATAGTTGGGCACGCAGCAATTACGGCAGAGAAAGTATACTCATTTGGTGACGCAGAATTTGACGACTCATCGCGAAGCATTCTGACAAACGCCTCGATAGCTTCCACCGCGCGGCTGGTCTGGATGTAGGAGGCGATCAGCGTCGTGCACGCGGCAACATCGCGCGTGCCCATGCGGTCGACCGCGGCCAGCGCGCGGTCGACAGCGCCGCACCGCGCGTACAGCGCCGCGAGCGCGTTGGCGACGAAGGGCACGGCGTCGAGGCCGAGCTTGGCGCAGAGCGCGTGCACCTCGCGGCCGCGTGACGGCAGCCCCGCACCGGCGCACGCCGTGAGCGCGGCCGCGCAGGCGTGGGAGTCGCAGGCCACGCCAGAGGCTCGCATCTCGGCGAAGCGGCGGAGCGCGTCGTGCCGCCGGCCGGCCCGCGCCAGCGAGGCGACGAGCGTGGTCCACGAGACCACGTTCTTGTGGGGCGTTTCGTCGAGCACCTGGAGCGCCAGCTCCAGGCGGCCGGCTTTGGCGTAGGCGTCCGCGAGCGCCGTGGACACGAACACGGACGACACGGCGGAGGAGCGGACGGTGAACGCGTGCAGCGCGGCCGCCGCCGCGGCGTGGGGGAAGGAGAGGGGGAGGAGCCCTGCGCCGGCGCCGGCGGCAGCGGCAGCGGAAGCGCACGCCTTGAGGACGGGGCTGAGGATGAACGGGTCCGCGGCGGCGTGAGGCGGGGAGGAGGCGCGGAAGCGGGAGAAGAGCGCCATGGCGCCCGGGAAGTCGGCTGCCGCGGCATAGCCCGAGAGGAGCGTGGCGTAGGCGACCTCGTCGCGGTTCGGCATCGCGTCGAATAGGCTCCTCGCGTCGGCGAGCTGGCCCGACCGGACCAGATGCCTCAGCATGGGTTGCGGTGCCTGGGAAGAACCTTTCCTCCTCCCGACACCGGCCTTCCGCCGGACTCCGGGAAGACAGGCGGAGACCAGCGCCGTTGCCGCTGATACTGGCCCCGTTCGCTTGCTTACGACCGTACTTTTTCAAACCAAACAGCATTTTTCTCAGTATTTTTCAATCAGGTAAGCCAAGCGAACATGGCTAGAGATGAAAACGGTCGCAACGGTCTGGAAAATATCTTAACCACTCCTACTCCTGTATTTTTTTTTCCGGAAACAGGAACGGGAACGGGAAGGCCGGACGAAAAATGAATCCGGTATTACATGATATCGGGAACGGAATATTTCGAACGAGAACACGTCGATTGCGATTGGGAAGCAGTAACACAAAACGGAAACATCGATATATGTAACCACGGGAAATAGTGAGTTCGATGCAACAATAGCAACCATGCATAATCCATATGCAAACAATAGTAAACAGTGAGCTCGTCAGAATATTTATGCAAAGAAAACTACAAAACTAAAAAAAAGAAAAAGGAAAAGAAAAATGAACAAAGGGCCAAACCTTGCCGCTCCTGGGCTCCATGCGTGAATTCCTGGGCCAAGCATGGAATGATGGGCCGCATGCTCCTTGCCTCCTCTCTTCTTGGGCCAAACCTGGCTTCCTAGGCCAAACCTTGCTGCTCCATGGAAAAAACGGGAATTTCCCGCGGGAGGTTTCCTGGACAAATACAGGATCCGCTAATTCGGTCGGGAAATCACTCTAACCGATTTCGATACCGGATTCGCCGAATTTTCCTAGATTTCTTCCTGAATCCGTTTTTTCCCGAGAAAATGATATCCGGTCAGGAATTCCGATATTCGGTGTCGGTCGGTACGAAAATTTTCCGTTCCCGCTTTCATCCCTAAACAGGGCCACTGCTCGCTCCTGTCGACTTACAATTCTAGGTTTATATAATAAACTAAACTTTCTTAAGCTCAACAGAACTTATATATAAAAAACTAGTTTCAATACTTATGTTTTCAAATAATTTTATATAAAATTATATTTTATAATTAATCTAATGTCAATTATTTAAATGTTTGTATCTTTTCATATAGATTTAATTAAATTTAAAATTATTTAACTTCTTAGAAAGTGATAGTTATATTCATTTAGGATGGAGGAAGTAGATGTTTTCGTCTATAAGGTTGAGGACTCCTTTCAAGATAATAATAATAATTGAATTGAACTTGACTAATGAACTTGAGGAAGTAGCAGCAATACTATAGCCGTAACGCATGCATACCACATAAACACTGATGAATACTAACAGACCTGACGAATGAGTATATACGTATTCCTTGAATGGTTACCTCGCGGTACCACCACTCAAGGACCGGGAAAATAATGCCACAGACCTGCTGCACAAATCATGCAAGAGCACGGCCCATCCCGCACGTGTTCGTTGCGAGCACGCTGCGCCTGCCAATAATAGAGCCACTGCAACTGAAGCTCATCATGCTGAAGACTCTGCACCTGCTCCTGCGTGCCTGCTGCTTGCAGAGTCGCTGGATCATCGCCTCCCTCCTGCTCCTGCGTGCCTGCTGCCAAGTCCTGAGGCGGCTCATCGCCGGACACCAGCACGCCCCTGACAAACCCGTCGAGCTCGTCCATCTGAACGCTCTCGCCAAACAGGAGGCTATCGACCTGCAGATCATCAGAGCCAGACGACTGCTCGTCCAAGGGCGGCAGGTCATGGCCGCCCTGGGGATGATTCATTGGCTGCTGGTCTTGTACTACTCCAAAGCCCCCTCCATTGTTCTCCTCCTGCTGCTGGTGAATCTGACGCTGGTCGTTACCGTGCTCCCAGCAGCCGCCGCCGCCGCCGCTGTTCATCGTCTGCGTGGTGGTGTTGTCTGGGAGTAACAGATCAGCGTGCTGCCATCCCTGCTCCATGTAAACACTTTGGTTGTCTCCCAAGAAGGGATGCTGGTTCTGCACTCCGAACAAGCTGTAGCCATCTTCCTGTTGCTGGTAGGGCTGGAGCGGAGCATGGCCAACGATGACATTGGTGTCTGCTGCGGCGAGGAACGCCGTACTGCCTGCCAAGCTCGGTGGCCACTGCTCCTGACCTTGGTTGTTGCAGAACATGGCAGGGTAACCGAGCAGTGCCAGGAGCTGGGACATGTCGTCGGGCGTGTCTTCTTCAGGCTTAGGCGCGGAAGCTCCGAGCGTTCCGTCCGGTTCCGATGGTGGGCACACGCGTACGGCCTGCAGCGGCACGGCGGAGAGGACGACCGGCGCCGGCGCCGACGGCTGCTGTTGTCGTCCTTCTTGCTGCGACGGCGCTAGCTCATCTTTCTTGGGCGGCGTCACTGGCTCCATCGGTGACTGTCCCTGCTGCTGCTGCTGCTGCTGCTGTTCTCCCTCAACTCCAACTTGCATTGATGGCTTCTTCTTCCTCTGGGCCTTGGCCTTCCTTGTCGGCTTCAGTGGTGGCTCGGCGAGCAGTGTTGTCGTCTCTGGGTGCGGCAGCTGCACTCCCTCCAGTTCGGTAGAAGGCATCTCCGTCTCCGTCCTCTTCCTCTTTCTAGTCTTCTTCTTCTTCTTCTCTGGATCCATGTCGTCATTGCCGGCATTGCCCTCGGTGTCCGAGTGCTGCTTCCTTTGGATCGAGTACAGGGCATACTGCCCAATCTGCATGCATGTCGATCATGGAGTAAGTTAATTTACCAGCGGAGGGACATATATCAAGCAAGATGCATAAATTCAGGCAATTATTAATCTTTTTTAGGGCCAATTGTCAGTCAGTTTCCTCCAGGCAAGGCAAGGTACAAGATCCAATCTTGTGTTGCTCAAATTCTGTCAGACACGTGACCTGGTCGAATTCTCAAGTTGCGTGAACATTCAGTCCAGTCCAAAAGAAAGAAAGAAATTGGCTTCTAAACATATATATGTTATTATATAGGCTCAGAATGAGGCAAATTCAGTACAAGATTATAATGTTAGGGTGGTGCATAAATCTATCGTAACATTATAGAATTAATAGATCAAATCAGTTACTATTTGGTAGGATTTGTTTTTTCTTTGCTGTCACCATGACAACGCCGAGATCTTTTGCTTGCTAATATATAAAAAAAAGCTTAATTGATACTACCTCCACCCATAAATACTTGGTGCTGAAAATAGTCCGATTGAACTTTTAAAAATTAGACCCTAAATATATTTTAAAATATATAGTTTGGAAACATCAAATAATAAAGTCATGCATTATACTATGTGTAGATTTGTGAATTGTAGTACTTTTTTTTTGTAATCAGATATGTTCGTTAGGGTTCGTTAGAGAAAAATAATGGTTAATATTATAAATCACGTCAATAACAGGGGAGTATATGCAAATAATAAAGTCCCTTTTATCTAGGGTTTGTTCATGTTCATAAATATGCAATTATTACGCAAACAATTAGGCGTGCATTACGTACCGCGGCGTGGTCTTTGAGGACGTACTCGTGCATGCTCCACTTGCTGTTCTCGGCGGTGTCGCTGGAGTTGTAGATGAGCACCCTCTTGGTGCCCACGACCACCTTGTCGCCGTCGCCGTCCTTGGATCTCGCCCGCCGGATGTGCTGCACGCTCCCCGTGGCCTTCCATGTCGCCGTGACGCCGTCCACCCTCACCTTCCGGCTGGGCTCCTTCTCCTTGTTCGACGACGACTGCTCCCGCACCGTGAAGAAGAACCACCTGTTCTCGCCGTACCCCTTGTACTTCTCTACACGCATGCATGATGCATGCATACATACGTGACGACCATGCATTACGTATATTGCAGTAAGTCATTACATTACATCATGCAAAAATAATTAGACGACTAGATAGCTAATGCAATTACTCAGTAATACGTACGACGCAGTAGCATCTTAACTGCTTACCGACGAGTTTGCCGGGCTGCCATTCGAGGATGGAGACGTCGTTGATGACTTCCAGGGGAAGCTTGTGGCCCTCGATCTTGGCGCGGAGGTAGACGTCGACGAGCTCCTCCTCGGTCGGCACGAAGCGGTAGCCAGGAGGGAACTGCAGCTGCGGGACCAGCTCATGGCTCGCAGTCGTCGCAGCAACCTCCATATATATATATATGGAAATAAACTGGCAAGTAGATTGACGAACAAGAGGCCGAGAAAGGAAAAAGGAAAGTTGTTACTAGAGAAAGAGAAAGAGGTGGAGGAAAGAGAAAGATCGGTCTGAATCCAACTGCTGGCTAGTTAATTAGGTGTGCGTGGTTAGAGTTGTAACCGGTTTCCACTTGCAATTTCTTATAGCCAAGAAAGGTTTCTTTCGGTGGCTGATCGACTGTCCAGGTCATCGTCTTTGCCCAGGACTCCACGCTGTAGCCCAGGGGCGAAGCCAGGATAAGATATCACCGGGGTCGATTCAAACATACAATACTACTAATTTTTAGCTTATAATAATATTATAAATAATATTAGTTAAAGATAATAATATAATACTATGGATATATTATATAAGATCGAACATTGGTAATATAAATGTTATTTTCATGACTATGATATTTTAGTTCTGTAAAATTGAAATAAATAAGTATAACTTAGCCAAGTTTATTAAACTCTAAACTAATTTTGAAACCCTCAAAAGAATTTTTAAGATTGAAGGCCGCAATCATTTTGCTTAAGATTTTTAAGATTGAAAGCGGCAATTGACAAAAAGGTGAAGACAAGCTTTGACTGACATCTCGTTGGAGAAGAGCAAGGCAGCAAGCTCCTAATTTGCTAGAAGTCTAAAACACAAGGAACATAATTGTATCCTTCTTTGTCAACTGGGGATTAGGGAACTCTAAGGAATCAACAAAAAATGTAGGTGCTTGTTAAGGCGAGAAATTGAGAACCTCCTCTCCTCACCGTCGCAGTCGCCGCTAAGCCGCCAGGATGAGAGGCGATGGGCGGTGCTTCGACTCATGGTGCGAGTCGCGAGACGAGAAATCCAAAACAAGGACACGGAATGTACTTGGATGGTCGAGGAAGTCAGGGAGAGGAACCATAGATTAGGGCCTGTTTACATCCCTTTCAAAATGTCAAATTTTTCAAGATTCTCCGTCACATCAAATCTTTGGATGCATGCATGAAGCATTAAATATAAATAAAAGATAAAACTAATTACACAGTTTAGACGAAATCCACGAGACGAATCTTTTAAGCCTAATTAGACTATGATTGGACACTAATTACCAAATAACAACGAAAACGCTACAATATCATTTTGCCAAAAATTTCGGCAACCAAACTGGCCCTAGTATAAAGGCCAACCTGGTGCTGCACGCTAATAAATTGGCCTATTACCTAGTGGGCTTGCTGCTTGCCCTTGTTGGACCTTGCGACTTGCGTTGGCTGCTGTGCGCTTATCAACTAAATTAGCCAGCCTGCCACCTGCTTTGTGCCGGCCGCCGGGGTCAAAACATATTTTTTGCCGGGGTCTAGGCTGGTAAAATATCGTAGGATACATGACACGGTGGCCAAGTCGTCGGGGTCGGCGGACACCGACGGTATAACGTAGCTTCGCCCCAGCTGTAGCCCTGTATATCCTCAGCTGTTTAAGCGGTTATATGAAAAAGAAAGCGTACGTATCCACGCCCACGTCCCAACTATCTGCCGCGCCCAGTCACGGAAAATCAGAATCGCCGAAGCCCACGCTCGCCCGTCCGGGAACGAGCAGCATGCGTCGATCTCGGCGACGCGGAGACGGGCGAGGAAGCGGAGCGCCGTGGAGCAGGGGCACGCGTCCGCCTGCTCACCGAGCGCCGAGGGGCCGGCCTAGCTGCCGTCCCCGTGCTCCGCACCCTACTGCGCCCGTCTGAGACGGTGGTGTGACGTGCCTCTGGGGCTCCAGGCGGCGCCGCGACCCCGGACCTGTGCGTGCGGATGCCCACGCTGCAGCGAGCGCAGGCCGCAGGGGGCTGACTCAGACATGCCCGACCTTGCCGACGAGGATGGCGACCGGTCCATGAGGAAGACCCGATCGACGGCAGGCCCCCTCACATGGACATGGGCATGCCCGAGCGGGGCAGCGCCAGAAACAACGGCACAAGGAACTCAAGGCTAAACAATCGGGCAGGAGCTACTTCAACTCTAGTAGTAGTAGTAGGCATCAAACAATCGGGCAGGCAGTTATTGTGGGCGTTCGGCTGGTCTTGTCCCGGCTTTCGTTACTATTTAATCATCTAAAATCAGCCATGCTACAGTGCCCATCTGTACCCTCCGAACGACAGCATTAGTGCTAAAGTATGGTTGGAATTATAATAGCGAAAATTGCAGTACAGAGGATAAATCAAAGTGGATAGAGGATAATATTATATTATGTATGGGTTGGGCGTCAAGCAGGTGATGATAGGAATAAAAGCCAAACGGATCGATTCATATCCTCTGCAGCACATCATGTGCATTCAAACTTTCAAAGTACTAGCTGACTTGCAGAGGATATGTTGTGTCCAAAGCCAAAAAAAAAAAAAAACGAAAACAAAAAAGAACATTATGCATTCAGATTCCACATTTGTAACATCTCCGACGTGTGTACATAAATAATCACATCTTGCAAGGGTCTGGATAACTTCGGGTACAGACGTACAGTTTCATCCGAAGCTTAATACAGAACCAAAAGAAGATAATTAATATCTATGGATGGATCCCCCGGCTATATAGATATGTCATGTAACTTAGTCCTATACGGCTATAACTATACCCCACCTATCAAACCTCGAAAATAACATCTTAGAGTTTTCCGTTGACATAACACAAAACTACTGCATCATATCTCGCTTCCTTTCCTTCACCAAATCAACATAGATTATGTGTTATCTACAAGACCTCCTATGCAATATGTAAGCATTCTGTAATATAAACACGTGATGTGCACTGAGAACCACCGCAGCAAAACTGTTTCCAACATCACCAAGTCACATCTTTGATCCTCTGGAGATCAAGATGTCTCCGTACGGTTTCAGCTGAGTAACCTTGATGTAATCACAAGTTGCCAAAACTACAGAACAAACATTCCCCATTAGATAATAAGGTCCATTCTAGCATTACAATTAAACTGAGTGCTATCATAAACTTCAGATTCACCATTATTCCTTAATATGTCAAAATTATAAATTATGCGGCCTAGTATTGGATTGTGTGAAACTTCTCTTATTTAACCACACAGGTAAGTGAACCAGACAACCAGTTATGTGTTGCTGGCAATTTTTTGACATAAGGCTCTAACGCCAGCACAAACTGACAACCTCATCCAGCAAAACATCACCAACTATAAAACTGGGCACAACCAAGACCTGTAAACTACTATGTCCTCCGTAAAGGATTTCGGCCAGGAGCGCTCTTGGCTTCACTGGGCTGGTGTTTTTCTCTTGTTTCTTTTGTTTCAGTTTTGATTTTTCTCCCTTGTCTGGCCTTATGCTCAGACTGTAAATTAGACTGTTTTTTCAAACTTCTACAATGCAAAGGCAGAGCAACAGCCATCTTACGCAAAAAAAAGAAAAAAAAGAATTATTTGCTACACCATACTGAGAAAACATTTACACAGCCACTAAAATTATAAATTTGAGGAAAGTGTGCCAAATTTCCTAGCAATAAAGGAAAGCAGGCTTCAATGGTGTTTAAGTGTAACCCAACCTAATTACAGAAATCATGAATAGTCACTAAGCCAGGAAAGCTATCATAACTGTTTAACATCATGTCAGTGACGACTACTAGTTTTTTATTTACTTTAGCAACAGTACTGTTTATTTTCCAGTCAAAGCGCCATAGAGAAATACTCCCTCCCTTTCAAATTATAGGACAACAAAAGTTATGTACCTAGAAAAGCAAAAAAACAACCTATAATTTGGGATGGAGGGAATACATACCAGTTGCTTGATAGAATAGTCGGGCTGCCCTGGCTTTGGTCATCCCATGAGCTAGATGACTTAAGGATTCAGATTGCGGGGCACCTGGGCCATCGAATTGAACTTTGAGGTGCCTGCATGAAGATAACTCTAGCATCAGAAAATGTATGTGCATCCGTTGTACCACATTTCAACAAACTTAAGCTACCCAGGCACTATGAGCAAAAAAGTTCAGGATACGTACGACATGATTGTTTCTGTGACCTTGTCCATTGGATTGGAGCGCCTCTCATATGGGGTTTGAGTCGGTTCAGTTTCTTCCAGTAGGCCTGAAACGAATGTTGACTGTTAAATTCTATGTTGATCGAAACAGTTTCAAATGTTCCAGAAAACAGTTTCACATGTTTATAACTTTATATATAACAGAGTGAATAAGGACAGAAATGGAACCAACCAAGAGTTGGAGCAAAACTGTTAAATTCGATGTTGGTTGAAACAGTTAATGTTCCGGAAACAGTTTCACATGTTTATATATAGCAGAGTAAAGGTCAGAAATGCAACCAACCAGGAGTTGGAGCATAATCTGAAAGCCTTCTCATCTTGAAGTCCATCACTTCCTGCTCCAGTGGAAAATCTTCCTCAACAGTATCAAGATTCCCCAAGCTTCTTGCAGATGAATGCCGCCCCCTCTTGGACCTGTGTTCAATAACCATGACATGGTCACTATAAGAAACTTTTTTCTCGAGTGGACTTAAGCAGCCCGTACTTCATTAAGTAGACAGGAGTTTGTTTACACATTAGGACCTTCCCAGCTAGCGAGTAGCAAGCCAGGAACGGTACCTACATCTCTTGTGAATACAATAGGACAGTGGGGAGCTAGACATTTTTTTATTTGCCTGACACTTCATAAAGGAGATTACACACTTTAGTTTCTGCACTTATGAGCATATACAATAGGAGGTTCCGTTGTGACGATGAAAATATCTTTAGATGGGCAAGTTCTTTCAGTAACAAAATATCACATAGTCATAGTTCAGACTTCAGAATACTAATATAGGTGACATGCTGCTATTACTATAAGTCAACAGTCACCTTCCACTTCCTGATGGAAATTGTACTTCTGGATCCAATGGTATAAACGCCCGTCCAGAGCCACCAGAACTTGAAGCAGACCTGTGACTTAACCCTGCTAGAGATTTATGTCATTGACTGTCTATATAAGCACAGACACACATTAAACTTATTCACTTTTCAACTTACCAGGACTTCCAGGAGTAACACTATGGTCACTGTGCAGAGTATCGTAAGCTCTGTCATACTCTGCACTCATGTTTGCTCTGAGTTTTTCAATGCCATCTGTGAAGTCCATCGGCAGACCACCTGTTTCCATCTCATACTCTCCCCCAGCCTGAAAATTCAACCACTCATCAGGGACAAATCTAATGATAATTATGATCAGCTCACTAGGGAACGGTGTTATTCTTTTCAGAAAATAAAAGAATCTAGAATAACCTGAGGTGGAAATTCATGTGGTGGTGAGTTTTTCGGCTGTTGTTCTTGTGATGATGATCGCTGCCCTCCTTTAAGAAAGTAAGAAACAGTTCAGGTTTTTGAATTGGCCTTTAGCATGTTAAAATAATATGGTTTCTTCAAGTCAAGAAAGGTGACACAATATTACAAATTATGAAATGACCTGAAGAAGCTTTTGTGGACTTGACTTCAGTGCAGTCCTTCCAGAGCTGCATAAGTGGCTTAGGATAATATAATTCTGAGGGCGAGTTGTCATGAGATATTAGAGCAGCTGGGGGGATGTCCACAAGATCACTTATCTTGGTTGATCGAATAAAATTAAAATTCTGCAAGCATAAATCAGATAAATGTTCTTTATTAGAGTGCATCAGTACAGACATCTCCAGGAAAATAGGTTAGTCGAACCAAACATACACTGTTAACTTTACGCCTTTTTGAGACAAGGCTTGACGCATCCTTCAGCCATGTCTGATATATGTTTCCCGGGATCATCATCTGGTTATTGTCCATAATTACTTGTGGGAGTTCCCTACGTGCTTTCCGCTTTGATGCTTTAGGTGGTTGCTGCTGCTGTGTAAAAGTGCTAGCTCAAGTAAACAAGAACAAACTAAACAAGTAATCCCTTTTCATACTATTTTGTATTTTCTAGATGTAATAAGGCTTGATAAATCATGTTTACCTTCATCTTCTGCTCCTCTTGCTCCTCTGGCCCCCCTGCAAGAGAACTTTCAGTAATTGCAGAAAGGCTTCAAATATGGTATAAATACAACAACACATGTACTTAAATTATGTCCAGCAGTCAACTTCTAATATATCAGGTAACTAGTCAACCAACAAAAAAACGAAGGCGGAAACGAACTACAAGTTCTTTTTGTCAAGTACCAAAGGTTGAAATACGACATAAGTTGAGAATCAGAAATATAGTTGTGCTTAGCGATTATTGGTAAGCTAATGGATCACATTGCCAAAAGAGAAAGAGCAAGATATGCCACATAGCAGCTAGAAGACTCAGCAGTTGCCACCAAGGATGCACTCCCTAGTCTCTTATCCTGAAACAGAGTCCTACTGTAGCCATTTGACTATGTGCAAAGGCCATGAGAGATAAAGCGTGAATAGTTTCAAGAATATTCTAACAGAGTCTGCAAATGGCCGTTAGCTGTCAGTAAGAACCATCAACTGGAAAACTTTTGGATGCAAATTCTTCCACTTGACCGAAGTAACATGTCAATGCACAATTGACATGAGAATCATTGTCTTTTTGGGGGAAAAAAGGAAATTCTAATTTTTAAAAACTACAGCCTTGTTTCCATATGGCAGAGAGTAAATCATGTGCTTAGTTTCACCTTGTTGAGGTTCTTCATGAACAGGGGAGGGGGCAGCATAGTACTGTTCTTCTTGCTGAGGAGGGTCTTCCTGCCTAGGTGGTGAGGGAACCAGCGTACTTGGAACTTGTGGGTGCTCATCAGGAGTGATATTGACTGTGGTCTCATCATCTGCTATGTCAAATCTGTATACAAGGCACTATTGCAAATTATATTTGTACTATACACAAAATAAGAAAAAGAAACATACAGCAGCGATGATAAAAGAGTGGTAAATTTAAATAAGTATGCAGCTTTGCTTTACCTCTCAAAGCGATTGAACACATCAGTTTCTGCAAGCCCAGACTCAAAATTATCTACCAGGGTTATATTCACTGCTTCAGCTGAGAAAATATCATAGAGTTTGAGAATATTCTCCCTTATACAAACACAAAGAGTAAGAAAAAAAACACAAAGAGTAGTCCGCAAGAGAAGAAAGACAAACCTTGATGACGCTGATCAGCATGAGAGAAGTCATCATCATCAAGGTTGACATTAAAGTACTGTTCATCCAGATCTTCCAATCGCTAAACTTGCATCATATATTTCAGTCAGAAAAGTGGATACAATAAGGCCAAAGTCGGAAAAAAGAGATGTGTTCATGTGATGCTGATGGCTATTCTAAATAAGAACCATACTGTATGCATATAAAGTTTTTCTGAAATACACAAGTGACAAGGATTACCATTCCTCGGAACCTGGCACCGTCAGTCTCTGAGAAAAACATGGGCTGTTCCACCACCATATTGATAATTTTCTCTGGCAATGTTACTGCTTCATACCTGCATGAAGTTCTGCTGTCAGATAAGCATGCCACATTACTTTCTTACTCTTAGCAAAGAACAATCTTTCCTATATCACCAGTTCATACCCACTCCATGCTATTTACAGAAGGGGAGAGACTGAGGTGTTTGGCTATGAAAGAGGCAAAGAGCTAGTAGTAATGAGGTCAAATTTATCTATAGAAGTTTAACCAGAAAAGGCGTTATATCAAGAAAATATTACATTAACTCTCAAACAAACTTCAAAGGGTTATACTACAGCCGTAACTGGTCAGGGAATGGTAATGCCAAAAGAATTAATCATGACCGTAGATGGTCATTTCCAGTTCTCATGATGAAAGCCCTTTTAAGATAGCATTATTTCTCAAGTACAGTATTGTATAGCTAGCACATGGTGAAATGGACAAGCTCAAGAACATGTCAAAAGATACTCCAATGACACGAAGATGCTCACATATTGGAAGGAGAAAGTAACTGGTGCACCAAAATATGCTAAATGCAAATCTATGCACATCCTATTCTGATGTCTCAAAAGTCAAAATTGGAAAAACAGATTAAAAAATAAAGCGAAACAAGGTTAAAAGCAGATTTAGATGGAGAATCTTCAGTGAATTTGAATAAATCCATAGGCCGATAATGCCTGCATGAGACCCTTGTACCTACAGCCAGAACCACCCAGGTTGGACACTGTGTCTCAATCCTACTGAATAAATTTGAGCGAAACAGCAAGTGATTAGTCCAGTTGACAGAAGATCATTGGGAGTCATACATCAGACAGTGGATGTGAGTGCTTCAGCAAGCACAAGCGCCCAGTGAGCAAGGCGCAGCAAGCTGCCATGGCAATCGCCAACATCTAGCTGTAAATCCCATTTTCATTTCCCACGGTACACACATTGCACCACATACCAATTCAGCTCAAGCAAACTGACGACGTATCTATCTCCTAAGAACTCCCATGAACATCCCAGCCAGATAACAACATTCGCCAATCCAAACAACCAGATGAACACAGCACAGCCTAAACACAACAAACTCTGTTTTCAGAAAGCTGAGAAGCAAACACCACTCCTCAGTAACAACATCACCAGCATTACGCAGCGCAACCTTACTCAAACCGAACCCCCTCAACCCCAGCATGTAACATCTATAAACGCTAAGACAGGGATGGAGACCGGTAGCAAACTTACTTGGCTTGGGCTTTACCCTTGGAGAGGACGGTGGTGTCTGTGGCCGGTTTTATCCGCCATGCCTCGTTGATCTCAGTCTGCACGAGAAGTTAGTACAAGTATAACTCGAACTGAATTGCAAGGATAATCAAATCGACCGACCAGGACACACAGAAAACACTCGGGCAAATCCTGAACGAGTTCTTACCAGAAGCCGAGACACATCAGCTGCGAGAAAGAGAACACACGATCGATTTGAGAAATAAGATGACAAAACACAGGGAATTCAAACAAAATCAACAAGTAGCGAGGAAGAAACTTACCGTAGAAAAGCTTCACCTTCCTCTCGTACACGATCACCACGCCACCTGTTCACGAATTTTGATCACGGAGAATAAAAACCCATCCGAAAAAACTTGAGGAAAATTTTCGGGGGCGCAAGCAAAATTGAACTCACCCATGAGGATTCCAGAGAGCCTCAGAGCCATGGGCACCGAGGGGTTCAAAATCTCCTCACTAAACGAGAAACACACAAACAAAAATCAGCAAAAACAAAAAAGCACAAAAAAAAATCCCCTCACAACAGGGCGGAACTCGAATCGCTCGGACCAGTTTCCTCACCAGATTTTGATGATGTCGAGCTTGTCGAGCCGCTTGCGGTTGATCTTCGAGTGGAGCGTCGCCGCCATCCTGCAACCACAACACGAACGGGCGAACGCAATTAGTGGCCGCCGAATCGGCGCAAGCGTGACCAGCAAAAGAAAACTGAGCGCGATTTGTCAGAAGAAGGTATAGAACCAAACGCATTGCGAGGAACAGGAAGGGAAACGAGCGCGATTAGAGCCGCAACGAGGGGAATAGGAGGCGCGATGAAGGGAGCAGACGCACCATATCTGGCCGAGCGGCTCCTTCCGCGCGAGGAGCTGATGCGAGTAGAACATTCTCGGTCGCGCGGGGAGAGGAGGAGGAGGAGGAGGAGGAAGAAGAGGGCTCGGAGCGGCGCGGCGCAGCGGAGGGAGGGAAAGGCGAAGTGTGTGTGTTGGTGTGTGGGGTTTTGGCCAAGAAAGAAGAAACGGGGGCGGATCCGTGGAATCGTGCGCGCGGGGAGGGCACGATCGGAAAAGATAAGCCACGAAGGACATGTGTGACGACTGACGACAGTGTGAGGGAGCATCTCTAACACAACACTACCTGAAAAGATAATCCAAAATTAGTTTTGTAGCCTGTCTAATAAATATTGCTCCATCTATTCTAAAACAGAAGTCGTTCTCGCTTCTCGAGAAGTCAACTTTTTTTAATTTTGATCAATTATATATAAATTTTTTTAATATTTATAATCCATAATTAATATCATTAGATAGGTCGTTGAATATACTTTCATAATAAAGTTATTTGAAGATATAAATGTTGCACGTATTTTCTACAAACCTGATCAAAGTTAAGAAAGTTTGACCTGCACGTATCCTATAACGACTTTCTTTGTGGGACGGAGGGAGTACCGCAGAAAGGAAAAATAATTCCATCACCGACATTTTCTAATAGTTTGCTCTAAAAGAAAATCAAAAGTAGGTCTACTAAGATTTTAGTCATCAGTGCTACACTGCCGCCTCCATAGCCGCCGCCAAAAACGTTATCTTAGCACCTACATCATTATCATTCTAGCACCTAACTTACACCTAGGACCTCTAAAGTGAACCTCCCAGTATTCTCAAATACGAAGATAGAGCTGGATATCCAATTCTAACAAACCTCCCAGGCGCGCGGCGGTGAGGGTGACTGCAATCGCCATTCCCAATGCCCTAACTCAATGTCACAACCTACCAAATAGAATTTTCGCGCGAAGAGTCAAAGAAAAAAAGTTTATCGTTATTAAGGTTATTCTAATTAATTTTCTTATTTATTTTTTATTTTCCTATACATGGCCTATGGTGTAATGTTCTTATAGTACTCACGAATGTTTCATAGTATATTTTGGGTTATTCACGAAGTATCCATATGATGTTTTACGATGTATTTTTTATTATTTATAAAGTGCGCATAAAATGTTTTATTGTATATTTTGAATTATTTACGTAGTACTCTTTTGGCCGGATGTTCAACGATGTATTTTCGATTGTTCATATTGTACCAATGAGATGTTCCATGGTGTATTTTAGGTTGTTCACATTGTATCCATGTGATATTCCACTTCTGTTGTTCACATTACCTATGAGTTATTTTATGATGTATTTAGGTTGTTTGTATAGTATCCATAGAATGTTTACAGTATATTTCGATTGTTTCTATAATATTCATGAGATGTTCTTTTTTCTAGTATTGGACTAAAAGTGCATCTAGGCTCTAAGTGGTTTTTGTAGATTGAATGACATCACTATTAATGAATTAACTTGTTTTGATAAGATTATGTGCAGGTGTTTGGTCCCAAAATTATTAATGTATGTGGGCTCATATGAAGCAAAATTACATGCAAATGAGAATTTAAGCTAAGATTGAATTATGAAAATGAAAAAATAGCAACAATATGTTGGAAATGACAAAAGAGGCATGGAATGATGCATATTAATTGGTCTTGCAATCAAAATTTGTTCATATTATGGAATATAAAAATTTAGATTTCATCATTGATCAAACTAGCAAGGATAATTCAAGAAGGAAGAAAGAGACATCAATTGTTGCATATGAGTTAGTCTCTGTCGACGAAATATGGTCGGCAGTCTACCTAGGGGTATGCCCAAGGTAGTAGATTATCGGCAGACAGATGCGCAAGTCCCAAACAAGACGGTGACGCAAGACAGACACGAGGTTTTATCCAGGTTCGGCCGCCAAGAAGGCGTAATACCTACGTCCTGCGTCTGATTTGTATTGCTGTATGTCAATGAGAGATGTTTTTTAGAGGGGTCCCCTGCCCGCCTTATATAGTCCGGGGGGCAGGGTTACAGATCTGGAAACTAATCCTAGTCAGTTACAATTGCCATATGTGGCCGGACAAGGATTCCTATTCTAATCGACCAGGATCCTGCTTGGTCGCCAAATCCGTCTTGATTCCTTGTGCGGGACTCCGATCAGGTGGACCGAGCCGCACGTCGTTTTTCGGGTGGACTGAACCCATCGATCCGGGCCAGCCCAAGCTTAGCCGTAAGGGTATAGGGGTTAATACCCCCACAGCTAGTCCCCGAGCATCATGTATTATGCTGCGACACGCCATTTTCACCTTCTCCGACAAGCGAGGCTTGGAACCTTGACGCCTCCGACCACCGTCATCACCGGAGAAGTAGGTTGTCCGAAGAATGTATGGTGCTCTTATAAAAAGAAAAGATTTCTGTCCTGAGAAGTGTGCCCACTTGTATTTCTGAAAAGAAATGTAAGTGGTCTTGAAGCATAGCATTCTTGAACATCAGAAGCGTAGGGGTCGAAAAACAAACACATTCACCGCAAGGTGAAGTGTGCCCACTTAGTCCCCGAGCCTGGTAGGAGGTGACGTAGGCACGTGGTGCCAGGGTCTAAAAAGAATTCATAGTTTAGTTGAGAACCCAATCGTCGTACAGGCGATACGAGATGCACCGGCAGGTGCATCGTACCGATGTAGTCCCCGAGCTTGCTGGAAGGCGAGGTATGAGCCTTGTAGCAAGGTCTAAAGAAATGTCTCTTAACTGTATGTGAGTACAAATCACATGTAGCCAAGGAAAAACACTATTCAAACAGTGGTCGGGGCAGTCCCCGAGCATATTAATAATCCTTATAACCATTCAAAGCACAAACACATTCACCGCAAGGTGAAGTGTGTCCACTTAGTCCCCGAGCCTGGTAGTAGGTGACTCAAGCACGTGGTGCCAGGGTCTAAAAAAGAAATTCTGCTGAAGTTAAGAATCCAATTGCCGTACAGGCCAAACAAAATACACCGGCAGGTGCATCGTACCGATGTAGTCCCCGAGCTTGCTGGAAGGCGAAATATGAGTCTTGTAGCAAGGTCCAAATAAATGTCTTTCAACTGTATGTGAGTATAAATCACATGTAGCCGAAGAGAGCAAAACTCCAAAAAGTGGTCGGGAGGGTCTCCGAACACAGCGGTGGTCATAGCAGTTCCTGAATATAGTAATGGTCGGAGCAGTCCCCTGGGCACAACCGTGGTCGGAGCAGCCTTCGAGCAAAAAAGGTGGTCTGGACAGTCCCCGAGCACCGTAGTGGTCTGGGCAGTCCCCGAGCACCGTAGTGGTCAAGGCAAATCCACGATCACGTGCGCTGCTTGTATTATTATTTGGTGTATTTATTTTTCTCTACTCTCTGCCAAGTCTAGTCTGTCCAGTCTGACACGTCTGGTCAAAAAAACAAATAGGTATAGTACGTCATTCTGTCTTCTTATTGTTTTCTGACAAACAGTCGGTTGACACCTGTATTGAGGTGTGTCAGTGTGGGCCCTCTTACACCATCAACGAAGAGGCGCGTACACTGTTATCGAAGGAGCGCGTTTATTGGCGCAGATTTCGGGGTTGTGTGAACAACCGTCCACGACGCGTGCGCACGACTCCCAATATTCTCGGGCGGACGAAACGACGGTGCCCTTTTGCTTTATATAATGTAGGTCTGGTAAGTTACCCTCACCATTCCCCATTGTCATCCGCCGCCACAACCTTCTTCTTCCTCCTGCCAAACCCTATTCCCCAAAGATCATCACCAATCCCCTCGGTCTCCCGCATCCACCCACTTAGTAAGGACGAACAAATGGCGAAGAGAGACGCCCAGAAGAAAGGCGGGGTCATGGCGAAGGAATGGTGGAAGTCGCGGAGCAACGAGCAAACCATCGAGGACCTCGTCGCCATGGGAGTGCTCCACAACAAGGCACTTGCGGGATGGCGTGCACCCGAAGGAGAAAGCTTCCCCGATCCACAACCAGGTGAAATTGTGATCTTTGAAGATTTTTTCAAACGGGGTTTTGGGATTCCAGTGCACCCTTTCCTTCAGGGGCTCTGTTTGTACTACGAGATTGGGATTTGCAATCTGCATCCCAACTCGATTCTTCTCGTCTCTACCTTCATCCATCTCTGCGAGGCGTATGGTGGCTTCCAGCCCCATTTCGACCTCTTTCGCCACCTGTTTTGCCTTCGGAAAAAGGGAAGCGGTGGCTCGAAGATCGCCGGCGGCGTCTACCTGAACCTTCGGGACGGCATGAAGGCTCAATACCTGCACTGCCCCTGGAACACCTCTTTGGACGAGTGGTACAAGAAGTGGTTCTACATCCGTGAAGAGCCAAACTCCATCACTCTGTGCGATGTGGGACTGATTCCAGAGAAGAAAAGCAGCTGGTCGGAGAAGCCCGACAACTTGGAGCAGATCGCCGAACTACTCGGGTTGATTCCGTGGGGAAGGCTTGACGGCCCGAGCGTTGTCGGCAACTTCATCAGCCGTAGAATTCAGCCGTGCCAGAAAAGGATTCACCCCGGCTTCGAGTACCAAGGAGGCGCTGATCCGACGAGGACCAGAAAGGAGCCGCTGGACAAGCTGGAGATCAAGGCCAGGATTGGAGAGCTATTCAACCTGGCCGATCCCAACTATGTTGCATTGAACGCCATTGAACACGCCTTCAAGCTGGCTCGCCCTCCCCCAAAGGTAAATGACGCCTCCTTTTAACTGTAAAGTCATGTTGCACCAAGAAAATAACTGTTTTTTCCTTCATTTTGCGTCTCAGTATAATGGCCGTGACCGGGCAGGAGTGTTTGTGTCGTCTCCCCCCGGTGTAGAGTGGCCGCAAGTTACTGGATCAACCGCCCAGACCAGCGCCAGGACCGACGGCGTTCACTGGGCGGTACTCGAGACCGTTGAAGACGCCTCGACTAGAGCCGCCGGCAAGCGTCCGGCTACCAGCAAACGACGCCAAGCCATCATCTCCCAGTCGGACGACGAAGCAGAGGATGCGGACATCTTCCGGCTCATCCCCCGAAAGAGGAGAAGGCAGGTGGGGCCGTCGGAGCAGGGTGGCTCCTCTGTGCCAGCAGTGGTCACAGCACCGACCACGGCAACACAGAGCACAGACGAAGGGAACATGCCGCATCATCCTCCGACGCCCGTACCGGAGGTTGAACAAGTCCCGGTGGAAACTGCCGAGCAAGCAGAGCAGGGGCGGTCGAGGAGACGTTCCTTCGCCACATCCTTCCGCAAGTCAAAACTGTAAGTATATACATTTTGGATGTAAGCTTGTCATTTTGCATTGGATGCTATTGTCTTATGAATTTGTCTCTGAATGTATTAGATCGGCGTCCACCGAAAGCCCCGACCAGCTAGCTGGGTGCGGGACGTCCTTTCCAAAAATGGCGGGACAAACTGCACAGAAACAAGCCGTGGAGGAGCCCATGGAAGGGACTCTGCCTGGGCCTCGGCAGGCGTACGACCAGACGCCAGTCCCCGAGCAGAACATAAGTGCTCCGAGCACAAACCCCGATGAGGAGGATACCACAGCACCACAGGAGCTGGATCTAGCCGAGGGGCAGCAGCCAGAAGTTGCCCAGGACAAGGGTGCCGACGCGACGGCTCGTGGGAAAGCCCTGGTGGTCGTGGAGTCTACGAACTCCGGACCACTGCCGCCTCCCGAACAGGAGGCTGAAGAGGATGAAGTGGAAGAAGTCCTGGGCCGTCCCCAAGATAGACGACAACATGTATATGTGTCGCGCTATCGGAACGATGAATGGGTCATGCACGAGGAGATCCCAGAGGCCGAGGAAACCTTAAGAGTTGAGTGAGCAGCCAAACGCCTGGTGACTGAAGTCCAGGTATATTTGGCTTTAGTCCTTAAACCTGTTGTGTAGTCAAGCTGTCTGACGTAGCTTGTCTGTATGCAGGACGTGATGAAAACTGCGAGGTACCGAAAAAGGTGCTTCGACCAGATAGAAGTAGTCATGAAGACCAATAAGGAGCTGACGGCTGAAGTTGAACGCCTGCGGCGCCAACTTGAAGCCACCGACCAGGAGAGGACCAACCAAGAAGCACAGAACCAAAACCTGGTCGGCCAGCTCAAAAACAAAGAGCAGGAGAAAACATGTAAGTGTTCACCGTATCATAGCAAGTGCTGGACTTGTGTTTTTTTTTTGTTCCTGACGGTAATAGCTGTAATGCAGGTTTAGAAGCTGAAGTGACCCGCCTCCAGGGGGAGAACAGCCGCGCGCTTGCAGAATGTGGTCGCCTGAAGGAGGACAACGAGAAATTGGAACGCCGCCAGTCGGAACTCCAAGACCACACTAACAGAATGAAGGACGACCTGAAAAGTAAGCACTCCAGACCGCCTTGCTCATTCAACTGTCCACATTGCCTTGTCGTGTCATCACGTTTGATGTCTTGTAATATTTTCAGTTTTGAAAGTAAATGCCAAGAGGCACCTTGAGGCCGTGATCAAGGAGCGTGACGACTGGAAAGCACAATGCCTTAAGGCCGTCGAGGAGCGGGACACGTGGAGCAAGCGGTGCCAAGAAATGGCAACTGGCATTGTGCCCGTCCTCGACCTCATCGACCCGGCGCTCACAGAGGAAGAGCTAAGGACGCCTCAGCTCGGACTGGTCGAGAGATGCAAGCAAGCATGGGGATGGTTCCAAGACTTCGTGAAGGAGGCAGGTGAGTACACGGGCGCCCATGTGCTAAGCATGGTGCGTGCTCACTACCCCCTGATCGATCTCAAACGCTTGGAGGCTGGGTACCCGAAGGAGATAGACCCAGACAAGGCCGAAGAGCTTCGGACGGCCCAGCTGGACTTGTCGTCAAGGATAATTGGCGATATTAACCTGTGCGGAGGTGGGACAGCACCTGTGCAGGGTATGCCATCGACAAGCCAGCTGGAAATGCCATCACCTTCAAGCCAACCAACGAAGCCTGCGGTCTCGACCAGCCAGGCACCGGCGGGGCCATCCCCTTCAGCTTGACTAGCTCTAGAGTCCCCTAGAATCGAGTAGGGTATCGGAGGCGGCGAGCAGTAAATGCCATGCGCCCCGACCAGCCAATGTAATAGGCTTAGAGCTGTAGAAGGAGGACATAGTTGTGTTATTGTAAACTTGAGCCTTTTCAGGCAAGCTTGTAATAACGTAACTGTATATCATTATAAGCTTATTTGTTTTATACAAAACGCACTTTAAGCTTGAATTTTTTTTTTTTTTTTGTCGGTGTAACTAAGTGGGAACGTGTTAACGCTCTGTTTTAGTTGTACCGTTTTGCTCGACACGTCATCCTGAAAAGTTTGTGCGGCCCCAGTCTGGCATGTGGTCGGAGTATGAGGTACTATGACCTGTGCATACGTGGACGCAGACAAGTCAAACCAGAGGGGACCTGCCGATCACCCACAACGCAGAGAGCAGATCCCGTGCACGTGTTGGGAGGAACCGGAGACAGGGCCTGCTCCGAAAACCGTAGAAGGAGTGGTGGTCGGCTTGTACTGCCTTAGGTTAAAATAACCATGAAATTCGGAGTGACACATTAGAGTGGTCGGAGAAATCATAATTGCTTTATTAAAGTAAATCAAAAATGTAAGTAGAGTACATATCTCAGTAGTTAAGCATAGAAACGTCTAAGCTTGTCGATGTGCCACGAGTTTGGTACGTCCGTGCCGTCCAGGTGAGCTAACCTGTAAGACGTTGGACGTGTGACTTCCTTGATCATGAAGGGTCCCTCCCATGGGGTTGCGAGTTTGTGGACGCCAGCCTGGTTCGTCTTCCACTTCAGGACTAAGTCCCCGACCACGAAGAAACGCTCTTTAACGTTCTTGTTGTAGTACCTGCGCAAAACAGCAAGGTATTTGGCCGTGCGTACGCAGGAATCAAGCCTTTTCTCTTCTGCGCTGTTGACTTCTAGCTCCCGTATTTCATTGACCCTGCCTTCATCGAAGTTCTCTACCCGTGCTGATCTGAAAGCTATATCTGGTGGGAGGACTGCCTCAGCGCCGTAAACCATAAAGTATGGTGAGACGCCGGTGTTACGACTGGGCTGAGTTCGGAGGCCCCAGACCACGGCTGGTAACTCTTTGAGCCATCTTCCAGGAGCTTTATCATTTTCTCTGTACATCCTCTTCTTCAATGCGTCTAAGATCATGCCATTTGCCCGCTCGACTTGTCCATTAGCTCTAGGATGCGCCACCGAGACGTATCTTACAACTATGCTCCTTTCATCGCAGAAGTCCCAAAAAGCGTTCCCGGTGAACTGAGTACCTAGATCAGTAATGATGCTGTTGGGCACGCCGAAACGGTGGATGACCTGGTCGAGGAATGTGACAGCTTTCTCTGAGGATGCCTGTACCAGAGGCATGTATTCTATCCACTTAGAAAACTTATCAATTAGCACGAAGACACATGTAAATTTCCCAGGAGCTGGTTTGAAAGGCCCAATCATGTCCAGTCCCCAGCAGGCGAAGGGCCAAGAGGCTGGAATCGTCTGGATCTCATGTGCTGGTACATGGATTCTCTTGGAGAAGAACTGACAACCCTCACAGCGGCGGACTAGCTTCTCTGCGTCGGCCACTGCTGATGGCCAATAGAACCCTGCTCGGAAAGCCTTACCGACCAGTGTTCTTGAGGCCGCGTGGTTGCCGCAGGAGCCAGAGTGGATTTGGTCTAGGAGATGCTCGCCTTCCTCCTGGGTTATACACTTCATCAAGATTTCCTCCTTAGCGTTTTTGCGCCATAACTTGTCATCGGCGAGCAGATACTGCTTACTACGACGCATCAGGCGCTCATTTTCTGTTCGATCGATATAACCGCTACCATCTGTCAAGTACTTGATGAAAGGTGTTCTCCAGTCCGGCTCATGAGTGGTCGGAAGCGGCTCGGCTGTGCTCGGCGCCGGAACCGTAGCCACTAATTGCTGGTCTGAAATTTTGTTGGTCGTTGAATCTTCGTCTTCAATGGAAGGCGTGAACAGGTCCTGGACGAATACGCCATGTGGGATTTTGGCTCGGGATGATCCTAACTTTGACAACGCATCCGCTGCTTGGTTCTTGTCTCGGACCACGTGTATGTACTCGATGCCATAGAACCTGCCTTCCAGCTTTCTTATTGATTTGCAATATGCGTCCATCTTTTCACTGGTCGTGTCCCAGTCCTTGTTGAGCTGGTTGATGACCAGAGCCGAATCTCCGTAGACATAGAGACGTTTAACCCCAAGCTCAATCGCAATGCGTAGACCATGCAGGCATGCTTCATACTCGGCGGCATTATTAGATGCTGGGAAATAAATCCTGAGGACGTACCGGAGCTGCTCCTTGGATGGTGACACGAAAAGAACTCCTGCTCCCGCACCGTCAATGTTGAGAGAACCATCGAAGTACATCGTCCAATATTCGTCGGATCCCGGAGAGGCAGGCGTGCTTAAGTCTGTCCACTCGACGATGAAATCGACGAGTGCCTGAGACTTGATTGTAGTACGGCTTGCAAATTCCAAGGAAAGGGGGCATAGCTCCATTGCCCATTTGACGATGCGCCCGTTCGCATCCTTATTGCGAATGATGTCCCCCAAAGGATACTCGGTCATGACTACCACACGATATCCGTCGAAGTAATGTCTCAACTTTTGGGATGTTATCAGTATGGCGTAGAGCAGTTTCTGAATCTGTGGGTACCTGGTTTTGGATTCGTTGAGTACCTCACTAATGAAATAAATTGGCCGCTGTACCTTGTAGGCGTGGCCCGGCTCGTCGCGCTCGACCACCAGTGTAGTGGAAACCACCCGATCGGTTGCCGCAATGTAAAGTAGGAGAGTTTCGTCTTCTCTGGGAGCAGTAAGTACCGGAGGTGACGTGAGGTATTGCTTCAGCTGCGTGAAGGCAGCGTCTGCTTCCTCCGACCACTCAAACTTCTCGGACGCTTTGAGCAGTTTGAAGAACGGTAGTCCTTTTTCTCCTAACCTTGATATGAAACGGCTTAGAGCAGCCATGCAGCCGGTAAGCTTCTGGACATCCTTCACCTTTCTCGGGGGCTTCATGTCTAAGACAGCTTTGACTTTCTCCGGGTTAGGGCGTATGCCATCGTAACTGACGACGTTGCCAAGCAATATGCCAGAAGGGACACCAAAGATGCACTTCTTTGGGTTTAATTTCCATTGGAACGTATTAAGGGCTGCGAAGGTGCGTTCTAGATTGTCAACAAGGGTATGAGCTTCCTTGGTTTTGACAACTACGTCGTCGACATAAGCCTCGACGAGGCCGTCTTTTATCTCGTCGTTGAGGCAGGCCTGTACAGCGCGTTGGTAGGTAGCACCGGCGTTTTTGAGCCCGAACGACATAGTCGTGTAGCAGTAGGCGCCGAAAGGCGTGATGAAAGATGTCTTGATCTGGTCGTCTTTTTTGAGAGCGATCTGGTGATAACCAGAGTAGCAATCGAGAAAGGAAAGCAGCTCGCAACCGGCGGTTGAATCTACGACCTCGTCTATGCGAGGTAAACCAAAGGGGTCCTTAGGGCAGTGTTTGTTGAGATCAGTGTAATCAACGCACATTCTCCATTCATTATTCTTTTTGCGTACAAGAACCGGGTTGGCTAACCATTCCGGATGATACACTTCTTTGATAAATCCGGCTGCCAAAAGCCGCGTAACTTCTACCCTAATCGCCTCCTTTTTGTCGCGAGCGAACCGTCGTAGCTTCTGCTTGATTGGTTTGGCCTTGCTGTTGACATTTAAGGAGTGCTCGATCAAGTCCCGAGGTACACCGGGCATGTCGGAAGGTTTCCATGCAAACACATCCACGTTGCCCCTCAAGAACCTGACGAGCGCGTCTTCCTATTTGGGATCCAGGTCGGCCCCGATAAGGGCCGTTTTGCTGGGATCGCCTTCGACCAGCTGGATCGTCTTGTGCTCCTTGGATCTGATGTTCTTGCGCGGAGCCTCGAGCTCTGGGATCTCCAGGTGGTCGGCCGGGGTCTTCTTAGCGTCGAGCATGGTCTCGGCCATGCGAATAGAGAGGTCGTGGGCCTCTGCGATTTTGAAGCTGTCGTCCTCGCAGGTATAAGCTGCGTATACGTTGCCCCTGAGGGTTAAAACTCCTTTCTCAGTAGGCATCTTGAGCACCAGATACCTGTAATGAGGTATGGCCATGAACTTGGTGAGCGACGGTCGACCAAGAATAGCATGGTAGGTGCCGTCGAAGTTAGCGACCACGAAGTTGACGTAGTCGGTGCGGAAGTGGTCCGGAGTCCCAAACTGCACAGGTAGCGTGATCTGCCCGAGAGGTGTGGAGCTCTGTCCGGGGAGAACGCCCCAGAACTGTGCCTCGTACGGCTTCAGGTCTGCCTGGGCTATTTTCAGAGCGGGCAGGCTGTTCTTGAACAGTATATCAATGGAGCTGCCGCCGTCGATCAGTACCCTGTCGAATTGAACCTTGTTGATACAAGGATCGAGGACCAGGGGAAAACGCCCTGGCTCGGGTATGGCGGCCCATTGGTCCTTCCTGCTGAAGTAGATTTCACGGTGAGACCACGGAGGAAGCCGTGGATCGGTGAGAAGGTTGTCGGTGTTTGCCACGTTCATGCAAGCGCGGGCGAGCAGCTTGCGTTCTCGTTTGGTTTCGATGGACACCTTGCCGCCGATGATGGCGTGTACGCGATCAGTCGGCTTGACGTATTTGTGACGAGGGTCTGCATCGTCGTCGTCGTTGTCCTCGTTGCGCTGTTCCCCCGCGTCGTTAGGCTTGTCGGACGTATCCGGAGCCTGTTGACGCGTGTAGATAGTCTTGAGGACGCGGCAATTCTCCATGGTGTGGTTCGACTTAGGATGGAGCTGGCAGGGCCCCTTCAATGCTTTGGCGTAGTCGTCCTCGTAGTTACGACGTCCGCCGCCCTTTTTCACGGTATTGACCTCGCCGTCGTCTTCCCGAGCGCGCTTGTTTCTGTAATCGCCACGGCGGTTGCGCCGCTGATTACGTTGATCACGGTGGTCGCGGGAGTCGTTGCGCTGGTTGCGGCGGTCAAAATTGTCGTTTCGACCACGATTACTGCGGTAATCGTCGCGGTGTGGAGGGTGGTCGGAGCGTGGAACCCTTGCTGCTTCTTCAACGATTATCTTTTTAGCGTCGTCAGCGTCCGCATATTTCTTAGCGGTGGCCAAAAGCGCTGTGACCGATTCGGGTCTCTTCCGGAGGAGCTTGTCTCTTAGGGCGTCGTGGAAACGGAGGCCGGTGACGAAAGCCTCGATTGCTTCGTTGTCGGATATTGATGGGACCTTGATGCGCATCTCCGAGAAACGCCGAACGTACTCGCGCAGTGGTTCATCCTTTCGATCTCGGATCCGCTGCAGATCGTACTTGTTGCCGGGTTGTTCACAAGTAGCGATGAAGTTGTCGATGAAGGCCTGCCTGAGCTCCTGCCAAGAGTCAAAATAGTTCGCTGGCAAGCTAACCAGCCATTGGTGACCTGCATGACCAACAGCGACTGGGAAGTAGTTAGACATGACGTGCTCGTCGGCCATGGCCGAGCGGCACGCAGTTTCGTAGAGCATGACCCATAATTCGGGGTTTTCCTTGCCGTCGTACTTCTGAAGCTTCTCGAGCTTGAAATTCTTGGGCCATATGACTTGGCGCAGGTGTGGAGTGAACTGCTTCAGGCCCGGCGGACCGTGGGCGGTGTCATACTCCATACGGCGATAGCTTTCATGGGATGCACGATCGTCGGCTCTCTGGTTGATGCGAGCACATAGATCACGTCCACCGAGGTGATGGCGGAGATCGTTATTGCCATCGCGGCGATCTCGATTGCCATCTGGGTTGGCCCTGCGACCGTGGTTATCACGGCGATTGTCGCGGTTATCTCGGCGGTTGTCGCCTCGAACGTCGTGGCGGTTATCCTCCCGGCGGCGGTTGTCGTCCCGACCACCATCACGACCACCGTTTCCGCCTTGACGGTTGTCTGATGGGTCGTTATTGCGCGAGCCACGTTGGTTGAGTGGCTGTGAGCGACTTGAGTACTGGCGGCTGTGGCTTGATTCGACAGAAACGGATGGAGCCCGGGCTTGGTTCATCTCTGCGGTCTGAGCCATAGCAGCCGTCAGATAAGCTTGTATGTCATCACGGATTACTTGAGTCTCGGGAGTGTTGGGCAGCCGCTGCATTGTCGCCATGGCGACGGCTACGTTGGCGCTTGGGGTCTTGAAGACTTGTTTGTCCCCCACCCTGTCGAAAGCATTGTTGAGGTCACGTGGCTGGACCCTTATGCGTCGTGCCTCCTGGTCTGCTCCAGCTTCGGTTTGCCGGCGATTAAACCGGTCAATATTGCGTGCTTCGCGTGCAGTCTTTTCTTGTTCTGTTTCGCCAACCGCTGGCGGCTCGTCGTTGCTGACAACATGGATTAAATCCCCTCGTCTTGGCGGGAAAGACGGAAATTGGGGGAAACCCGGGGCGTGGTCTGGTAGATCTAGATCGTATTTGACGCCTTCATCTTCGTGACGCTGAAGCTCGGTGTGGACCGATGCGTTGGAAGCAATGCCGGATGAGGAGCTGGAATCACCCTCTCGGACTGTGTGGACGGATCCTTCTTGATAATCTTCGATCCGGACCATGTTGACGATGTTGCATGGCTTCGGCCGAGATCGATGTATAGGACATAGATCCGAGCGGCGTCGTAGGTTGTACGCGTAGCTGGAGGCAGCGTTTCGCAGGCCGTAGGGCTGGACCTGGTGGTTCTCCTTCGGGACCTCGTACTCGCAGAGTCGGAGACCCGTCGCGAAGGCTGGCTGGCGACGAGCGGAGCGCCCCTCAGGGGTAGATACGACCACAAGATCTGTTCCAAGTCGTGCAGGACGACTGGTCCGAGCTGGTCGGATAGATCTGTTGCGGGGAGATGTTACCTGCTCATTAGGTTGGCTTTGAATCGTACTTACCAGAGCTAGGGTTTCAGCGAGTTTGATGCCGACCTGATCGATGGAGTCGAGCAAGTCGGTGTCGTCGATCTGCTTTCCTTTGTAGCGGGGAAGCGGACGACGGGTTGTCGGCGTGGCTGTAATCGTGGTCGGAGCCAGATGTACCGTGGTCGGAGCCAGATCCATCGTGGTCGGAGCCACGTTCGTCGTGGTCGGAGCCGTGTCCACCGTGGTCGGAGCTGTAGCCGATGCAGGTGAAGTAGTCGTCGGCGCGGGTTGAATCCACGCCTCCTCCGTGGTCATGGCGATGGAAACGTCGGGGCCGGTGGTCCAGGTGATCTGGCCGACGGTGAACGTGAGGCCGTTGGGCGTAGCCATGGAGCCGGAGATGATGACCATCTTGTTTGCTTGGAGAGCAGTACGCACACCCCCTACCTGGCGCGCCACTGTCGATGAAATATGGTCGGCAGTCTACCTAGGGGTATGCCCAAGGTAGTAGATTATCGGCAGACAGATGCGCAAGTCCCAAACAAGACGGTGACGCAAGACAGACACGAGGTTTTATCCAGGTTCGGCCGCCAAGAAGGCGTAATACCTACGTCCTGCGTCTGATTTGTATTGCTGTATGTCAATGAGAGATGTTTTTTAGAGGGGTCCCCTGCCCGCCTTATATAGTCCGGGGGGCAGGGTTACAGATCTGGAAACTAATCCTAGTCAGTTACAATTGCCATATGTGGCCGGACAAGGATTCCTATTCTAATCGACCAGGATCCTGCTTGGTCGCCAAATCCGTCTTGATTCCTTGTGCGGGACTCCGATCAGGTGGACCGAGCCGCACGTCGTTTTTCGGGTGGACTGAACCCATCGATCCGGGCCAGCCCAAGCTTAGCCGTAAGGGTATAGGGGTTAATACCCCCACAGTCTCACATGGAATAACACTTGAATTTCAATGCATGTCCTAGAAACACAAATTATGATCTATATGCACAACCACATACTATAGTTAGGGATGTACTGAACATGCACATTACAATGATACATTTCCTACAGCCAGGGGAGAGGCTAGTCATGACATGTTAGAGTAGTTAATGGCGTTCAACTCATTCTTTAGTTTGCAAAACCTTGCTTCATCCAATGGTTTGGTGAAAATGTCGGCAAGTGGATCATTAGTGCCTAATGTCATCTATCTTTATGTCACCCTTGTTGATGTGATTGCTTATGAAATGGTGCCTTATATCAATATACTTTGTTCTTGAGTGTTGAACCAGATTGGTTGCAATCTTCACCACACTCTCATTATCACATAGGATAGGTACTTCATCAAACTTGACACCAAAAGTTCAATAGTATTGCCCTCATCCATAGCAATTGTGCACAACTTCTTCACGTCGAGATATACTCCACTTCGGTGATTGAAAGTGCTACGGAGTTTTGCTTCTTTGTTGACCATGATACTAGTGACCTCCCTAGTATGTGATAAGTGCTCGAGGTGCTCTTCCTATCAACCTTGCACCCAACATAATCCAAATTTGAATATCTAACTAACTCAAATTGTACATCTTTTGGATATAGAAGACCAATATTGCTTTTGATCAACCGACGGGGTTACCATCTTCATCAAGTCTAAGCGTTCATTTGTTGTCATGGGGGTTTTGATTTGCTTTGCAAATACCAAACATCTTTAACATGCTCTTGAGAGGACTTGACCTTGGCATGCAAATGTTTCCTTTGCTCTAACTCAACTCTCCAATCATAGGCATTTCACCCTTTGTTGATATCATACTTCCAAACTTGACCGTAGGTGTAGTTGATCAACTTCTCATACATAGTATTCACCCAACCTAGGTATTTCAATATGCTTCATCCATCTTTATTGGTTGTCTTGAAGATACACCTAGGAAGTGTTCACAAAATGACTGCAATCCCTTGATTTTTGAACACCCTTTGAGATAATACCAACAATATGATCAATTTTGATTGTCCTTGGCAATAATGTAACTTGATTTGATCTTTGTATGAGCAACTCGATCATGCACTTGACTTTGTACTTGATCATGAACTTGTGGATTTGTATAGCTTGAATTTGATGGTATAGCAATGGGAGTTGAAGCTTGATCTTGATCTTGCCATTTGTATTGCACTTGGTATTGGAGGAGTTGGAGAGTGTTGACGGTCACTAACACTAATTATAAACCATCAACATAACCTGCATTTATACTTAATTCCATCACCAAACATAGATATAGGGGTTTAAACTAATAAATTCCATGAGTTTTGGTGAATCTATGTTTTTCAACAGGGTTTATCTAGAAAACCGTCAAGGGGGACCTATTCATCAAAGGAAATTATGAAATTCCACCACGTAAACCGCGTGGAAAGATTCTAGAAGACTCCAGGAGGCTCTCCACCGAAGCAAACCTCGAGAGGCTGCCATGTGGGGCCGGCCAACCCCACCTGTAGGTCGGCCAGCCTATGGGTCCTACCAGTCAACCTCCGCTTCGAAAGTCGGTTTCCCTACTACCATTGAGATCCAATCTTCGCCATTTATTCAAGTCGGTTTGATCCGAGGACTCAGGATTGACGCTTCAGCCTATATATATCAGCCATTACCCCCTCCCTCAATAGATCCCTGAAACCCTAATTTATATCTTCAGGATCAGAGCCAGCTATCAAGAGAAGATTAGTCCCTCCATAGGATCCAGTCTTGTAAATAATAGTGAGATAGAGAGTGAGGGAAAGAGTTTGGAGGAGATGCCAGCCTATCGGTGCTCTCTCTATGGCTTTGTACCTTAGCGGATCAAGTTTTATCTGAGCTTGTCTCTGAGATTTCTCTAGTAATCAACTTCTAATCCAAGTAAGCTTCTTATTTATATTATTCATCAGGTTCACAACTTGTTTGAGTGCTTTATTCTTTATCCTGAAAGAGTAAAGTAGTAATTGTAGTGTAAGCGTGGTGCTTAGACTCTAGGTTACTTGTCGATGCATCCTGCATTCTGGATCGATGGTAGCTCAGCAAGGGTGACTCTTATAGCCTCGTTGAATCCTCGAGCGGAGGTTGGTGATGTCTCTGGCTCCGATCAGTGGTGATTGTGAGGGGTTCTTGACCTTTTCCTAGTGGAGAGCTAAAAGGTACTCTAGTGAATTGCTCGTGGCTTATGTGATCCTCATCTTGTGTTGGTTGTGCGGCACCCTATTGAGGGTTTGGCATGTGATGTCAATTAGCGCATGAACCTCCACGTGAGTGAATCGCCACAACGAGGACTAGCTTGCCGGCAAGCAAGTGAACCTCGGATAAAAAATCATTATGTCATCCTTTGATTACTAAGGTGATTGATCTTCATTGGTATTCATCATTGTGATTGATTGGTTCACTCCTCGACACGGCTGGTATAACTATCTTGCTCTCTCTCTTTACAATACCGTAAACTAGTTGTCAAGCTCTTTAGTGTAGCTAGTTGTGAGAGCTTGTTAGTTTGGTTAGTGTGGCTCTTTAGTTAGCATTTGAGAGCGCACTAACTTAGTGTAGGGACATAGCTATTGTGTGGATAGAAACCTATATAAACTAGAATTGTGGTAGGTGGCTTGCTATTTTAGTAGGCTAGCGCAATACTTGCTTCGTCCTCATAATTGTCTAACCGGTTTGTTAAGTGTTGTTGTAGAAAATTTTAATAGGTTATTCACCCCCTCTAGCCATTAGGACCTTTCACCATGCATCAATAATGGAAGACAAGGTTGCAGTTAAGGTTAATCATACCAATTTTTATACATGCTGAGTCCTTTCCATTTATTTTACATGTTTATGATGCTAATGACATTGCTGGTTTTGTTTCACTAGGTGAAGAAAAACCCCTATGGTCATGAATGTGGTAGTACAAGGAGGAGTGGAAAGGTGAAGCAAGCCACTCAGTTTTGGGTTTGTGAGAAGGTTAAGGATTGGTTAGTGGAAGATGCCAGCATTGGACCTAAAGAACTACAGAGAAGGATCAAAGATGAACATAAAGTTGTTGTGTCATATAAAAGGGTTTATTATGGTAAAGAGTTGGCGCTAAAACAATTGTTTGGTGATTGGGACAAAAGCTTCAATAGCCTTTATAGATTCAAAGTAGCAGTTGAAGAGGCATGTCCTGACAGTTTTGTCATCATAGATCACTATACCATCGAGGAGAAGATCAGGTTTAGAAGGCTGTTTTTTGCACTAAAACCATGTGTCGATGGTTTTCTTAGAGGATGTAGGCCCTATTTGGCTGCTGATAGCACATTTTTGACTTGTAAGTTCAAGGGTTATCTAGCAGTAGCTTGTGCAGTAGGATGAGCACAACTGGATGTACCCAATTGGACTTGGAGTGTTTGACTCCGAGACAACTGAGAATTGGAGTTGGTTCTTTCATCAACTCAAGGATGCTATAGGCACACCACCTAGGGATTATCGATATGCACAGATGCAGGTCAAGCAATCATGGTAGGGGTAGCAGCTATTTTCCCAAATGTAGAGCATAGGGAGTGCATGGTGCATTTAGTTAGTAACTTTAAAAAGAGGTATCATGGGAAGGTATTTGATAAGAACTTGTGGCCTGCTGCATATTCTTGGAATTCATACTATTTTAACAAGCATTGGCATGCAATGGCTGAAGCTAAACCTACTGTAGTGAAGTATCTAAGGCAAAATCACACCAAATTGTGGACCAGAAGCCAGTTTTCAACTCTCTCCAAGGTAGATTATGTCACTAACAATCTAGCTGAAGAGCTTCAACAACTAGGATCAAGAGTGAAAAAGATCAGAACTTAGATGATCTTATGGATGTGATCAGGCAAAAGCTCATGGTCAAGTGGAATAAAAGAAGGAAAATTGCATAGAAGATGGATGGCAAAATATTACCCCATATTATGAAGAACCTAAAGGAGAGGGATAGAAACTTGGATATGGATGTGCTTGAATGTTCAGATGACATTAGAGAAGTGATAAGGAGGGGTGGCTCAGGTTATAGGTAATTAATCTAAATCCTTACTGGTTACATGTTTATGATGCTAATTGCAATGCTAGTTTTATTTTAATTAATCTAAATCCTTGCTGGTTACATATGTTATGATACATGTATGCTATTAACCTTAAGGAGCGAACTTGTACATGCAGAGAGTGGCAAGTTTCAAGAAAGCCTTGCAATCATGCAATTGCTATGATCAATTCTATTAGAGGTCAGAATCTTGAGGATTATGTGGACTCCTACTTCTCAGTTGACATATTGAAATCATCATACGAGGAGGTAATTCTAGCTTTGCCTAACAAGTCTCAGTGGTCTGAGTCTCAGCATGCTTTCTTCATGCATCCACCATTGCTGAAATCAACTTCTGGAAGAAGAAAGACATAGAGGCATAAGGGCAGTGCCGAAGGTGGGCAAGGTAGAAAAGGGAGGCACCAGTGTCCAATTTGCAAGCAACATGGACACCACTGGTGGACCTGCAAAGATGGTGATCCAGAAGACAAAGCTGCCATGCTTGCAGCTACGTATTATCAAACTTCATAACTCTTGCATCCTCTATTTATATTTCTTGTAAATCTGTATTTTCCAATTCATGTAATGAAAAATGAATAATGTTGCAGAGGACCTCCAAAATCTAAGAAGACAAAAACAAATGAACCTACAATAGAATTGAGCATTGATGCACCCTCTCTACGATCTGCACCAACAATGACATTCCCTCCTAAGACACTAATTGAGTTGGCTGCACTTGTTACCAAGGAAAAAGATGACACCATCATCATCATCATCATCAAGCTCAATCAAGTAAGTAACATGGAGAAGATATGTTCACTATCCCTAACTTCTACACTATTGTCCTCATTATAGGATGTCAGGGTCTGGTTCCAACCAACTTGAACCTAATGGCCCTGGCAATCATACTTCCAACTATAGAGAAGTCGACTAAAGGAAAGAGGGGCAAGGTACAAGCTTGTGCAGGATAAGAAGGCACCTACTCCTCAAGATAGTCCAGCGATGTGCACTAGAAGCAAAGTAGATCATTCCACTCATGAAAGCCCAGCGTTGTGCACCAGAAGCAAAAGGAAGCTAGATGTCTAATTGTTGTGTGTTCTCTTTTGCATGACATCTTCTTTTGGATTGTCTCTAGTGGAACTGTTAGAGATCTGTCATGTTTGTTATGTAAGACTTGATAAATGAACCTATGCTATCTTTAATATGCGCACCTAGAACTTATGTAAGACACTTCTATGTAAGAGTTTGCCATGTGAGACCTAGGTTGTGAACCTATGTTCAACTTGGATAAATCAGTGTTTGTTAAACTTGGTTATTTCTATCTCTAATTTTTTCTTGTGTCACTTTATGTGCATTTACATGATGTGCTGCTACTGTCTATGTGAGCCACTATTGTCCATGCATTTATATCAGCCAAAATAACAGTAATGCCATTATTCATGCAGTGGCGCACGTAGAATTTGAATTTTGCTGCACATCTATGAAGGAGGGGCATAAGCGTGTTTTAAGCTAGGGATAACTGCTGTTTGTTGCAGTATAGATGGTAGTGGCACACATAGAACATGAGAGCATTTTCGATGGCACTCATGTCTAGATCAATTATTTAGTGGTTTCCTTGGTATTATGAAATCATTCAGTGGCACACATGGAATTTTCTCATATATATCAGCCCCTACCCCCTCCCTCAGTAGATCCCTAAAA
This sequence comes from Miscanthus floridulus, assembly GCF_019320115.1. NCBI lineage: Eukaryota > Viridiplantae > Streptophyta > Magnoliopsida > Poales > Poaceae > Miscanthus > Miscanthus floridulus. The sequence goes on along the minus strand of NC_089595.1, from coordinate 116,594,774 downwards.
TCCCTAATTCATATCTTTAGGATTAGAGCCAGCTATCAAGAGAAGATTAGTCCTCCATAGGATCTAGTCTTGTAAATAATAGTGAGATGGAGAGTGAGAGAAGAGTTTGGATGAGATGCTGACCTATCGGTGCGCTCTCTACGGCTTGTACCTTGGTGGATCCAAGTTCTATCTGAGCTTGCCTCTAAGATTTCTCTAGTAATCAACTTATAATTCAAGTAAGCTTCTTGTTTATATTATTCTTTAGGTTTAGAACTTAGTTTGTATGCTTTATTCTTTATCCGGAAAGAGTAAAGTAGTAATTGTAGTGTAAGCGTGGTGCTTAGACTCTGGTTACTTGTGGATGCATCCTGCATTCCGGATCGGTGGTAGCTCACGAGGGTGACTCTTATAGCCTCGTTGAATCCTCTGTAGTCCACCTCCCATTTGTAGCGCAAGTAGAACACGGTTACTATGGGAAGCATCCTCTGCTGGTGTCTTTCCTTAAGTAATGTCCCCAGTTGAATAGTAGAAGGCATAGCTTACCCAAGTCAGAACTAGAGAACCTTAGTTTTCCTCTCTACGCTCCTATTTATCTTAACCTTGTTGCTACCACATGTTGAGTTAGACCAGTAGTTAGTCTCACACATTTCCCTATGGATACGATACTTAGAATACTTTCAGGGTGAAAGCTATAATGGTATCCGTATGCTTGTAGATTTATCTATAGTGCATTAAATATACCAATAGAGAGTTCACCTTGCGCTTGTTGCATTCCACTTACTGCTCGAGTGTTGCTAGGATTTGTCATATCTTGATCTAGTTTGAATACTCTTCCTTATATTAACAATGCTTGATCTATGGAATGACTTCTAGCAATTGCTTGATTTAGCAATGGATGAACAACTTTCTCTTGTGCTAAAACTTGATGATTAAGACATCGGTATTGACACTTAGACTTGATCTTGGTCATCAAATTGAGCATGAGCACCATTAGTGCTTGGTATGTCTCGATCATTGGTTGAACTTGGAGGTGTCACTCTCAATGAATCAACATCTTCTTCGTCTACCACCTCTCTTGGCCTAATATCCTAATATCACCGGTTGACATATTCCCATCATTGTCCAAGCTGGTGCCTTTTACATTATTTAGATATGTTTTCATCTACTTGTGAACAATTGATTTCATCAACCCAAATATCATGCATTTCTTTAATTATCCCAATTATCTTGTTGTATAACTTTTGCTATTTGATCGACTCACTGGAATTCTCCATTGCTTCATCGGAGAAACACATCAGAATTAGAGTAGAGAGGGTGTTTTTTACTCAAAACCCATAGATTTAACTGGATTTCTCCAATGCCCCACTGGAGAAATGCACCAGAGTTTATGCAGAATGTTCTAGTCTAAGAGCCAAGACAATAGAGTGCACTAGAGCAACAGAGCTCTCTTGTGCTCCACTAGAGAACTTGTAAGAGTTATCAACGGCTCTTTGTACTGTGTGTGTCATTTACCACTGAAGATAACTTCGATGCATAACTCAGGTGGCGCTCGTGGCTCTCCCTTGAAGGCTGTAGGCAACCAACTCCTACCGCGTCATGTGTCCTTTAGGCTACTCACCTGCATAGGTGCGTAGCTCGTTGGACTACTGCCGACTAGCAGACATTTCGCCGCATTGCGACGCGCTTGTCACCGGCTCACCGCCACAATCATGCTCATTGCATCTTATGTCTTTCGCTATGAAAAAATTTCAAAATAATTTTAGACATCAATTAGGATATTTTGAAATTTTTCTACATTGTTCTGGATATTTTCCCCAGCCCATTTTTCGAGCTAAATCTATTTCATGGAAGTTTCTAAAGATAGTTTCATGAGCACTAAATATTTAATTTGGATTCGTTGTACCACAATCAATATCTAGAAATTTTCTAGGAATTTTTAGAAACTTAGAGGCATTTATTGTAAAAAGCCTATCAAGTATTTACTATATTTTGCTAGCAAAAAAACTGCTTTCAAAATCACTTCAAAGCAGGACATAGAGGTAACTTGAACCGTTTTAGAGTATAGGTAAGATGTTTGAGTTCAAAATTTATGGAGGAAAAATCATATTACAGTGATAATTGGGAGTTTTTTTTTCTCTAATTGTGGGTGCAGTGAAATGTGTTTCACAACATTTTCTTTTAACAAAAAAATGGGTTTCATTAGCCAGTGCTCTTGCTATTCTTTCTTTTGTTTGCAGCCTATTCTCCTCCTCACCCAGCTAGCCGAATGAAGAGCGATACTGTGGCGTGCTAAATTTTTGGAGGGAAAACTTCTCCGTTGCGTTGCTTTTCAGGGTCACTCGAATCCACTTTTCTCCCCCATGGCCCCCACCTGACGCCAGCTAGGCGCCAGCATCGGTCTTCCTCTTCCGTGCTAGCCAAACCCTCCTCTCCACCACGATTATCAACCAGCAAGCGAACGAAGGTAGTCGGCTACCTGCTACTATTCTCCCCTATTTTTACCTACAGGCGGCCTCCATTCTCCCTCAACTTGGCAATGGCGTGTGATAGAACCACCCAATTTATACAAGACTAAGTATGACTGTCCCCGTTAAACACGTTGACACACGCGTACTGTCACTTATATAAACCCAATAGTCCATCGAGTACCACGAAGGCCTCGATAAATCAACTTCACAACCAAGATCGTACTTGATTAAGCAAATACCTATCACATACATAGAGTTTGCAGCGGAAATAATATTATAATAGGGTCACAAGTGATTAATACAAGTTCAGTTTCAAATCCATTAGGTTAAAAACAACATAAGTTTGTAACGATTACCAAATCATAATTTTGAATCATATTGTTAGCTCTGATGACACCCTCCAACAAAAGCATAGAGGAGAAGCAAATACAGGATAGCCGAGCCCACCGGCACTTAGTCACCACCTTCAGCAGACATAGCACTTCACCTGCAACAGGGTGAGATAAAACCCTGAGTGCTCAATTATACTTAGCAAGACTTACCCGATAGGGGAAAAATAAAGACTCCAAGGATATGCATGGTTTATTTGGTGGAGTTAGTTGAATAGCATAATCTTTTGCAAAAGAGCTTATTATGTAAGTTCTTACTTTTAATATTTTAGCATCAAGTTCAGTGAAGCCTAATTATAGCTAAGTTTGCATCTATCCTGTAACAACCATTTGATTAATAAGTATCACTAGTAGTAACCATATTCAATTATCATGATCAATAGAACCATCATGTTTCATCAGGTTACTACGACTACCGAAGCAAGGTATGAGTTTCTCACTATTCAGGAAGAGACGATGATTCGAAACAATTTCATCCAGCTGGACAATCCCAAACACACACCCATACGAGCCCACATTAGCTTGCCGTGGATCACCGTTCACTCCATTCAGGCGGTGAGTCTGGACCGTTTCGCAAAACTCATGATCCTATATCCTCACATGAATTGCCCTGAAGCCCAAAGCCCGTAGCAAATATGGTCTTGAACCAGTCTCGAGCCCACATTAGCTCGTGTGGATCACCGTTCACTCCATTCGGCGGTGAGTCTGGACCATTTTGCAAAAACTCATGATCCTATATCCTCACATGAATTGCCCGAAGCCCAAAGCCCGTAGCAAATATGGTCTTGAACTAGTCCCCTTCCTTCAGGCTCCCCTCCTAGCAATGCTAACGGTCCAATATACTCAGCCTGAATGAGCTAATCGACTTCACGGTCAACTATAACTCAGGGGCCTATTATGTGTTTGGTACCTTCAATCTCTACCAAGGTCCGACAACGAAGCGGTCCTTAAATGACACAGACGGGATCAAAGAATGCATGCCTAGCCAGCATCAACAACAACCATAATAGCACTGGATCACGTCCGGTCTTCAGTTATCCATTATCATCTGGTTCTTTTCCATGATAGCAAATATAGCCAACCGTGTCAGAGTAGCCACCTATGTCTCGCAGGCAATAGGAATCACCCTAACTTCTACCGGTCTAAGCATAGCTAAGCATAGAGCGACCTATACATACTAGTAAGGATACATGTATATATATTGTAGACAAGGTAAGACATGCATCAACAGTTTTCAATTCAACTCCCGTACTTAATGCACAATACAAAATATAAACTCAAGTGTATTTTAAAAGAGAGGTAGGAGGCTTAGAATGCTCCGGGGCTTGCCTAGGATCCAACACTAGGTCAGTGTTTGTTAGATGATACTCGCTTAGCGAGCATCTCTTGCTCGACATGTATTCTTGGGGTACTTCCATCTTCTGGATCCGCCCACCAACATCGTCTTTTGGTTGGTTACAACACCACGCCCTTCACCTTCACATCATGCATCTAACGTACCTAGATGATATGCAACAATACAAGACATGAATGCATAGAAGAGCAATATACGATACATCACAAGAAGGTGAGCAAGACAAGAACAAGGCCATGATAGGTTGGGCACAAGCACTTATATTAAACTATACATCACACAAGTTTACCATAGTGAGATTGCGAGTTACTAATCCAAATCATTCAATCACATGTCACCTTTATTAAACTACTACAAGGCATTCACCTATTACGAATTAGCTAGCATGACATTACCAGATATATAGGGGCTATTGTGCTCACATTAAACATAGTCATTAAGTTAACCAAGGTTCATATAGGTGACACACAATACAAAGTAAGCCACAAAACATGATCACCTAAATAGAGAGCATGCATGAACATCATATGAGCAAGAGAATGATATAGGTTGCATTTCCCTTACACCAGTTCAACATAGGAATAATAAGCTTCAGACAGTTGCACCCTATTATCTTAGTTTAGACTACTCACATGCACATAATTCACATGCAAATATGATGAAGGTTCTAGTAAGCCGGATATAAACATTATTTCTAACAACCTACATACAAGACCATCTATTAGCTTAATTAGTTGATCATCATTAAACCACAAAGTGACTAGCTATTTTAGGTAGATGAAAACAACCTTAACTAAGGCATGAGTTAACACTAACAAACATGTTACTCATATCAAGTTAAAGCAATCAAACTCAGTAAAAGTCATTTTTCTAGACTCCAGCACAATAGCTACTTGTTTTGATGATAACTGGAGTTATAGGAATCTAACAAAAGTGTTCCTAGACTTTCTAGGAAAGCTTATAAAATTGCCTACAACTTTCTTATTATCATCTTGAGATGATTAAACAGTTAACTAAGCTAAAAAGCACAACCTTTCAAATCTATCCAGCATACAAGTAAAACATGACAGGGAATTTGTAAAATTCATAACTCCCAAACCTGTTGGCCTAAAATCATGAAATTTTAGTAAAGCCAAGATCTATAACTTTTGTATAGAGCACAAACACACAAAGATAATTTTCACTATGAAAATAGTTCCTCAACAGAAACTACACATAAAACAAGCATTGACTTAGGTAAATCAAAAACTCACTCATACATACTCCAATAAAGCTGAAATTCTTACTACACATTAAGCATCACATGATAAGCCTACTATAAAAATTTCAAGTCAATTGGAGCAATACAATAGTAGATATGAATTTCTCCCTAAAAAGCATAGGCAAAAATCTAGAGCAAGAATTTTCCACTAACACATACAATATTATACATCCACTTCATAAATATAGTCATGAGTATTCCAGAACATATTCATTTTCCATTTTTATGATTTTTCTATGATTTACTATGAATTTTTAAAGTTTCAGCTAGATTATTGGGAAAGAAAAGGAGAAAACCGTATAAGACAGACGCTTTACGCTAAGGACCCTTATTTTTCACCAATCAACCCGCAATCTAACAATACTATTCACCTGAGTCACGGTTTGTGCAACAAGACCCCTGAACTTGTTTCTATTTGAGCGCGAAGTCCCTGCTTGCAAATGGAATAGAGCAGCGCCAGGGAAGGAGGCCGATTCCGGCCGGCTAGGGTGGTCACCGGCGGCGATATGCGGCGTCGAAGAATCAGGGGGCCCTTGTAGGTGATCTAGGATTGTCGTGCGGTGGCCCGAGGCGTCCTGGCCGCACGAACAGGCGGCTCCAGTAGAGGATGCCCATCGGTGACGGCACTCCGGCGGATCCTATGGACAAACAGCGAAGGGGGAGATCCTGTGAGCACCATGGATGCACAAGGAACATATCTCAAGGGAGAAGAAGGGGGAAGATCAACCGGAGCGAGCTGGCCACGGCGAGGGGGTTTCGACAGCCATGGCGGACCACGGCGGTGGCAAGCCGGCGCACAGCTGATCCCGATGTCGAGAGGTGATGTGAGTGGGTGCAAGCAGCATGCAAGGAAAAGTCAGAGCTAGTTGTGAGAGGAATTGGGTGGAGGCAGCGCAACGGCGGCGAAATTCACTGGCATGCGGAGCAGCCTGGCGGCGGTGTAGAGAGAGAACGCCGACGGCTTGGCGTTTTAACGACGACGACACGAACTCCAACTTCACCTGTTCCTGCTCGAGGCGGCCATGCAGGTAGGAGCATGTCCAAGCGCGGGAAACAGTCGCAAAGGAGGCAGATGGCATGAGGCGAACAGGCGGACTGGCAGTGAGCAGCCGAGCAGGCTGCTACCGTCCGCTGGCACTATAGCTGCCTGACAGAGCCACTTCAGTCCCTCTCTTTCACTCGACCCATTCAGAAACTTAACGATCTCCATTAACAAAAGTTTCTCATCTATATCTGATCTCCAACTTTGCTTTCAGGACCAACGTCAAACTCCCACTGGTTTGAGCGATTTTGAATTTTGAACACAGAAACTTGAAATTAGAAACTGAATTTCATTTCAGTATTTTTTTGGAAAACAGAGTTGATTTACTAACTTTGGGAATTAATTAGGGAGCAACAAATAATCAAACATCACAACCAACTACACATTATCATAGATCAAACATTACTCCAATCAATGAAACAAAAGTTCTACCACTTTTATTCATGAAAATTCACTCAATAATTCTCCCAAAATTGAACTTAATAACTATTTTCAGTGAGTCAAAATGGCCGTGAGAATCAATTATTGAATTCAATCTTTGAGTTTAAATTTGAACATGTTTGACTTGGAAACATAACACAACTTTGATTCTATATTGAAAACACACTTTGTACTACCAAGTTTATATTGACATATTTTATATTGTTTAACAAAATTTCAAACCACAAAATCACAAAGAACCATAATCAATATTATTGATAACATCACATGGTAACACGTAGCAAAACATATGTAACACATATATATATATATATATATATATATATATATATATATATACTATAATTGAAAAATGAAATGGATAAACATGACACAAGCTTGATGATTAACAATGTTCATGCACATTTTTGAAAGATTACAAGTCCACTAAAAGATATTTGCTTCTACCTTTCAAAAGAATTTTGAGTTAGGTCTTAAATGAAAAAGTTTGACTCCACCTTTGTCACCACTTGCAAAGTGTTAAACTAAAGCTCATAATCATCCTCTAACTTGCCTGGATTAGACTTAATTCACTGCTTAACTTAAAACCGACACCTGGGGTGTCATATGACACCCTGGCTGGTGAAGGTACATGCTCCGAAGGTGGTACCTACTCCGCTACCCGTTGCCCCGCTTCTCCAGTTCTCCGTGGCTAGGTTCGTCGAGAAGTCTCGGCCTCACGCAGCTTCTCCAGTGCATCTAGAATCAGTGCAAAGAACCCCCTCGTCCATGTGCTACCTCACCTCCGCCGCCGTTGGCCACTCTAGGCGTGGCGCCTCGCCTCCCATCCCAGCCGCCGACGTGGTGGCCGATTTAGCACTAATGCTTCAAATAGCGAAGCTATGATATTTAGCGGCGACCTTCTCCAAAAGCTATAAAAAGTTATAGCTGGCTATAGCGGAAGTTATTTATTTTGCGGTTTTATAAAAAACATGAAAATTCTTAATAGTTTGTGCACATAAATATTTAACTAGACAAAAAATTTATGAACACAAATACTCAAATACATGAATATCTAGGAGAATATGTTTTCAAGTCCATTATGTTAGAACTAACAGTTTTAAATAAGAGAGAGGGGGAGGAAGAGAGCTCGGTGGTGCAGAGGGGACACACTACAATTTTGAACATGTGCAAATGAGTGGGAGGAGAGGTCTCTTGCTCTGATGCTATTGGGCACTTATATAGGTAATGGCTATTTACAAATGACCCCTTAGTGAGGTTGCATTTCACATGACACTACGCTAGCTACTAGTTGGGTCTCTTTTAGGAGAAGACTTGGCCCATATACTTCATAGGCTCCCCCAACATCACTCCTAGCAAACACTTCAGTAGGAGGGGCTTCGCTAACACTACTACAAGGACTCACCCACACCAACACTTCCACAGTAAGGGCCTCACCATCATCTTTGACGACTGCAATGACTAACCTTCGATGCCAACAGCTAGCTAGAGAGGCTTCTTTCGACATCTCCGACGTTAACACCGATAATACTGCATCTTCATCAATATCTTCGGTGACTACGACACTTTGTCTCTACCAAAACTTTAGCACGAGGGGCCTCACTGGTATCTTCATCATCTACACCAACAATGCCTTTCATCTCACTTGCCACTGGTTAGGGTACATAACGATTCATTTTTCCCCTTCTGTCGCGACTTTCTCCCGTCCGCAAACTCCGCGCCGCCGACCAACCTCACCGGCGTGCCGCTACTCCCTCTGGATCCTCCCCTACCGGCCGCGGGCATCTCTACCCCATCCCTGGCGGCGGCGTGGTCCTATCCCAGCGGTGGCGCGTCCTATCCCTGGTGGTGGCGCCTGCTTCGGTCGTGTGGACGTGGCTCCAATGGCACGACAGGCGACCGACGTTCCCTCCCTCGCTCCTTCCCTTCCTCCTTCGCTGTCGGCGAGCGCGGAAGCCCCGGCCAACGAGCGCGGGCAGCCACGGTCGGCGCGGCGCGGCGAATCGCTCGGGACGCAGGCCCTAGCCCTGGCGGCAGGCGCGGCCGCAGATCCAACACAGAGGACGCCGCGGCCCGCTGCCCCTTCATCTCCGGCTAAGCCTGCTGCCTCCCGCACGCCCTCGCCTCAGCTCCGTGGCCCCGTTGCCCCTCCACCTCCGGCGAACCCGGCCGCCGCCCACACTGACGCGCCTCAGCTCTGCCCCCACGCCTCCTAGGCTGACGCGGCGTGGACAGGGTCGGTTGGAGAGCGCGGCACGGCCAGGCCCGACCGGCGAGCTCGGCACGGCCAGCCTCGGCCAACGAGCGCGGCACGGCCAGCACCAGCGGGCGAGCGCGGCCTGCCCCAGCGGGTGAGTGCGGCATCCCTGCTATCGAGAGGAGGAAGATGCATGTTGCCAGTCTATGACACGTGGGGTCCGTCCAGTAAGTGAGAGAACCTTTTCTAAAAGCCACAAGTTGTGTAACCAAGCGGTCTATTGCTTTTTCCACGGTAGCTTTTCCAAAAGCCACAGCTCACAATAGTTTTTTCCAAAAGCCACAGCTCAACCAAACAATGGCCTTATTACTCATCGTAAATAGCAGCAAATGTGCCCATACAATGCACCCAATATGTTTTGAAATCGGACGCTTGTACCATCGATGAACGCGAGTTGTTCCAACTCGTATGAGCACATGCCTTGATTCCAAGACTCATATCAGGCACAAAGGGCAGTTAGAAGTAAAAAAACGATGGAAGAACCCCTTCCCTATTTAATATCATGTATAAAATAATACTTATATGTGTATATATTTGGTTGAACTTGGGATAGTTTGACTCTTAAGACGAATTCTTTTTTTTTTTTTTTTGAAGGGGGTGGCAAATAAAGGCCCTGCTCGCTACAGGTTCTTCGTGCTGCAGCTGCAAGAAATCTACTACTATATATTGTAGGTAGTACGGCAAACAACCGCAGCCTAATAAGCTGCAGCGAGCGGGCTGAAAGTATTTATTTACATTTACAATGTTTTGAGGTACATGCAATATTTCTAGACACCTTTAATCGAAAAAAAATGTTAGGTGGGCTGGTCTGGGCCATTCAGGGATCCACACCCACGACCACATTTCTTACGGCTCCAGCTTTTCCTACACCTCGACTGTAGAAGCACTATTCATAGAGCGCCTGCTAAAATAAACAGTGGTGCTAGAAGTTACGATTTGTAGGGCTTTTCCGGTACTGTAGCACAGACTCGAAAGATCATGGCCAAACATGGCCTACTCTATGAACTGATCTACTCTCCATCATGTGTTTTTCCACCCTGGCATATCAAGGGTTTATTTTGCTTTTTTCTTTTAGCTCTTCCGTTCAATGGAAATTAATAAGTAGGTGTAACCTTCTGTTCTCCGGAATTGATCCAGGTCAGAACCTTCCTATCATCATGCCCTGTTTAGTTAGTAAATTAGAAACGAAGCTGAAAAAGGTAGAGCAAAGAAGTCCCAAACAAAGCCAAAGGCAATGCATATGCTGCGATGGACTGGAGCTGCTATAGCTGCGAGTGAATCAGTAATCAGATATGGAGATGAGGGGCAGGTTCCATTTGTTGTGTCCGAGTTTATTTACAAGATGCACCAACGATCCCCGAGAGTTGCTGCGGCTTTGCTCGCCCAGCTTATTGCACTGTTCACACTAGTCGCTACATATAACATCAGGAAGAGCTACTGGAACCAATGCTACCGCACCAAACCATTTCTCTTGTCTTCCATTGCATCCGGCACCAGCCCTTCTTCTTCCTATGTTCTTGTCCCTCGATCAGCCCAAGGCAAGGTCGGGCGCCTCAAACTAACTCTCAAGACGACGACAGATGAGTGATGAGAACCTGTAGCCTTGCACCATGGGTAGGTTAAGTCTCTATATGACGGTGCCGTCCTTGATGGTTGCGTTCTTCAGGATCACCACGATCCCAGACCTGATGTAGTACCCTTGCTCCGGCCGGTCAGCTTCTTCGACGCCCTGGCAGATAAGATATGATGCAAGTAGAATCATTGAGCAGTGTTGTTGTTGGTCTTTTTTTCGAAAAAAGACGTGTCTTCTTTTTTACAAAAAAAGATTTCAGCTCTGAAACTTGTCTCTCCCCATTTGCTCACCTCGGTATTTGTTATGGAGACGTTCCTTCCAACCCTCGCGTTCATGTCGATGATGCAGTTGCTGCAAAGCATCGACAGACGAGCTTAGGTCATCATGTTATGATGTGGAGTACTACTAGTCTATTTCTTTCTTCCATCAATTAAAAACCGTGTATGTTGTTTCGAGGTTCAAGCCAAGCACTCACCTTATCTTTGTGTTCTCCCCTACGCCAATGGGCACCTTGCCCTCGGACAGTAGCCGTGAAATCTCGTCTTCGGTCTCGTACAAATCCGCACCCATCATCATGGTATTCTGCAAGCACCGTTTGTGTCAATCTGCAGGTGCTCAAAACAAGACTGAGTAGTCATTGTATGAGTAAATTCAGTCGCTGTCTTGTTGATGAGCAAGCATACCTTGAGCTCGCATCCAGAGTTTAGGCGTGAACGGACACCGACGATAGAATGCTCAATGGCACATTCACGCAAGAAGCAGCCGTGTGAAATGATCGCGTCTTTAATCTGCACACGTGAATCCAAAGGTCAAATAGGCACAGCTCATATTACAGTTTACAGATCGTAGGCATCATCATTCCATGGGAAGCGCGTACCCTGCACTTATCCGACTTCGTTGGTGGCAAGTACCGAGGGGAAGTGAAGAATGGTGTTTTCGGATCGTAGAACTCAAACTTTGGAGGCTGCGATGGGGCACATGAGAATTGATGAAAATAGTATCAGTTAGTCTGGATGGAAATTTATCATTTGAAGACATTTTCAGTCTAGATGCATGGACAGATAGTGCATATTAGAACTAAGGAAGAGAAAACAGAATATACCTGCTCGCAGAGGGCCATGTTTGCATCAAAGAATGATCTGATTGTTCCAATATCCTCCCAGTAGTCAGTGAAAACATATGCCTGACAAACAAAGTCACATGAACTGTCTGTGCATTTGATGTCATACTGCTACCCTAATAGAGTCTGGACTCGTGCAAAGCTGACTGCCTGACTGGGCAGTGATTTATCAAATAATGAAAGTGAATCACAAAGGAATGGTTTTACCTGTACATTGTGCTCATGTAAAGCTTTGGGCAGAATTTCAGAACCAAAGTCATGCAGTCCAGCATACCTTGACCTATAAATGCTACAGTTAGAACACAGACTACATGGGAACTGTATGACCACACAGAGAAAGCTCTTACTTTAGAAGGTCTAAAAGAACCTCTCTCTTAAAAACGTAAACTCCCATTGAAGCAATATAGGGATATTTAGTTGGGTCAGTCAATGGCGAAATTGAGAAAGCTGGTATCCACTTTCTGCAACGAGCAACAGTGTACATTTCAGATAGTGCTAGTTTTGTAAGATAAGTTATTCTTGGAAGGTTCCAATATATATCTGAGTCCCTGTGGTAAGATGATTGCTAACCATTTCTTCCAAGGCAGCACCCTTTGGTTTCTCAGAGAACTGAATTACACGGCCTGAACTGTCGAACTTGACTAATCCATAGTCAGATGCTCGACTTGCAAAACAAAGACAATAAAATCAGCATACGCACCAGTTTTCTGATGACAGGTACTGAAAAAATTAGAAACCTGATGTAATGACATACCTCTCTCCAACAGGAGCGCATGATAAAGTAATGTCCGCATTGTCATCTACATGTTTCTGCAAATGGTAAATGCCAAGGCATCAGGCAGTTAAAATAAAAACATATACGCATACAATAGAATATACAGGAGTGTATCACCAACCTGCACAAGCTCCATGTAATCCATACGATAGAGCTGATCTCCTGACAAAATCAAAATGTGTTCTATAGCTTTATGCTTGTAATAATCCTGAAGAAGTACACACAACATAAGATACATTGTTTCAGGGATGGAAGTAAGTCAGGCAAAGTAACATCAGCCACTAGACATAATTATTACCTCAAGTACCCAGATAAATTTTCTAACAGCATCTGCTGTGCCCTGGAACCAACCAGCAGCCTCCCCAGGCATTTGCGTTGCAGCCAGCACCTATATGTTGTCAAAATTATATCGGTAATGTATGCTTTAATCAAATAAAGAAATTTAACCAAGCTCCAAGATGGAAATCATGAGAAGAATATTTGCAAGCTCTGGACTAAACCAAACAAATTTGAGGTGACTTACCTCAACAGATCCATCAGTGAAGTTGATTCCCCCACCAAGATAGGTACGGTGAATGTGACGGTTAAGAGAAGTTGAGTTGAACTGAGTCATGACGAATATCTTGTTTATGCCACTGTTGAAACAGTTGCTCATGGGGATATCAATAAGCCTGTAACATCCTCCAATAGGAACCTAAGTAATGCAACAAAAGGAAAGAAACAAGATTCAGACCACTGATTTAAAGATGTCTGCAATGACTATATGGATGGAGATGGATAATCATGGATAGCCTTGAGTTTGACATCATGTCCGTTAAAGTAGTGGAAGGCATCATGGGGGGTGGGGGGATTGGGCCCCTGACACTAATTAATAATTTAAACACGACACGGAAACCTTGCTACTGCAGGAACTATAGTTGAACTACCTTTGTCCATATCAATTACCATGTGCATAGGACAGTTGAAAAAAGAAGAGAGAGAGAACTCATGTCTGCTTTAAAAATTTAGAGCTGGCAAATCAAACTGAACATTTCTAGCAAAGCGACAGACTTTTGGTTCCTTCTGCAGTAGAGGTGTATCAGCTTAAAATACAAATAAAGCTGGAGATTGATAGAGATCTCTAGATCCTGTCTACTTAATAAGCCTGAAGATGTCTATTAAATTGGTACTTCTTGCAACTTGAAGCCAATAAAGTGTGTCATCTTACAGCAGGAGTGGCCCTTGTGCTTGTGAGAGGGAAAAGCTGAGTCCCAGTACCACCACCCAAAATGACGGCAGCAACTTCGTTAGGATCAGCATAACTCCTCCGAAAGGAGGTTCGGACGACCTGTAAGTTTTTGCATCCAGAAATTGAGAATTCTAGCAGCTAACATCAAATAAAAAAAAAGGGCTGTGATGAAACACCAACACTGTTATCCACAGGATGAAACTTACAAGAGTGTCTGGGCCAGCATCTGATGTGAGCACGCACTGAGCGCTGCTCACAGCACCCCTTGCACCAGAACACATCCTCCTCGATGCCTTGTTGCGCCTGATGCTGCAGGAGTTCCCGATCCTCATCCTCCCACTCCAAGAACCTTCACCGTCTCTCCTCACTGGGCTCATACATGCTTTTCCCTCTAGGGGAAACACACTGCTGAACTGCATATCTGAAGCACACCTGCACAATCACAACCATTAACCACCAAGCAGTCCTGGAAATCTATTTCACTACGTACTAAATCAAGAGGCAGGGCAAAAACTGGATTGGAACAAGTTAAAAAAAAAACTGACTTTCTTGCCTAGTTCCTGATAAATCCCCACATCATCCAAGGGAAAAAGGAGCCATACTTTTTGCAGAATCCTTATTGTGGTAACAAGGGATCATCAACGTAGTCACGGAATAACGGACTGGGTAAAGGGCGGTTGTGCAATTATGTACAACCACGGAGATTTTGAAAGCGAAGGATGGAAGCACACATCAGAATGAGGAAAGCTATAAAAAGGACCTTCTGCCTTCTTTTCGGGAGATAGGCACGTGAATCACAACATCTCAGTCTCAGGCCCAGTTGGGTTGGATCTTTTCTTCCTTATTACACTCTAAACTCAAATAGAAGCAAAGTAGAATAGGGGAAAATTGCAATTGAAAATGACACTCGAGCTCTTCAAGGACCTAAATTATTCCACAAGCGAGGTAGTGGCGAAGCCACCGCCCGGCCACCCCGGGCGGTCGGCCGGGCTCCTCGGCAAACTTCAAAAGAAAAATTCCTATATATCAAAGAAAAATGCTATAATTTGCTAGGTAAATATTCTTGCACAATGAGGATCGCCCGGGCTTCGAAAAACTTAGCGAGGGATGAAAAGTAACCAGAACAAATAGTAACAACCCCATTCTCAAAAAAAAAAAAGTAACAACCCCAAATAGCAACCCAGCCACCTAAAAACAAGTGCAGCTAACCAGAACATCTGCAGGACAGATTCATACCAAAAATGGGAGAGATTGCAGAAAGTGTTTCAGAACCAAGTGGAAGCGTGGAGCCTCTCGACACAAGGAAAAAAGTCGGCACTTCCGGAACTGTTTAAGGACAACAATGATGAAACGGGGCTGGCCACAAGTCAAATACAAGTATAAAACCAACTGCGCAGGATCCAAGAACGAAACGGAGGATCCCTTTTTGCTGTTGGGAGACGAAAAGAAATAGGTGGAAGAACACGTCAACTCCCCCCATCCACCGAGAAAAGTACAGCCTTCTAGTTGTAGGGAGCGGCAACCAAGAATGAAATCTTGCGGAGATTGTACAAGAACTCAATAACATTTGCTGCAACATCAATTCTGGCAAAATATAACTGGAAACAAAAAAAAACAATTCAGGGAAATTCATCCACACAGCGCGAGAAACCAAGGACTAGGATCCTAGCCGCCGCCGCTGCCGCCTAGTCAGTCCTCTGAAGAATTCGTAACGGATCTCTCCTCCTTGTCCCTCACCTCGGCGAGGGCTGATCCCTTCTTCGCGGACACACTCACAGGCACCCACCTGATCCACCGCCCCTCCTGCCGCCGGCGCCAAACTCCTATACACAGCTAATAACATGACACACACGGCAGCATTCGTTGAGGGCAGCATCACATGCAAAACACATTCATTCGACCACCCATCCCAGGACCGAACAACGAGCGCGCGCACCCGGGCGCAGTTGGCCGCCTCTCAATCAGAGGCCTCCGTCGACTTTAGAACCAAAATGCGCAGCCGCGGAACCAAGCGATCGACGGCATGCCAACGAAGGAGACACAGGAACAAACAGAGCTGGGTTACCTAGCGAGGGAGGGAGGGACGGACGGACGGACGGAGCAGCCGACGGATGGATGGATCGATTGCGCCGGGAGTCGGAGGGAGGGACGAGAGAATGGGTGGCCGCGACGGTGCGAAACGGTGGTGATGTGGCGCGGGCGGCGGCTTATAAATCGGGGCGCGGCCGTTGCGTTGGAGTGGAGTGGGGAAGGAGGAAGGCGAGGCACTGGAAATCTGGAATGGACGGACGAACGGTGGACGAGGTGGCCGCGGCCTCGCTTGGCGCTACGCGTGTGCCCCGCTTCCCGTGCACCCGCGCCTGCCCATGTGGGAGGGGAGGAGCCCGGCGCACGGTAACATAATAAAAAGTAACAGAACCCACCCCGCACCGCCCCATCTCCTTCCACCGCGCCACCGCTCGCCGTCCGGCGTGACGCGCACGCTCGCGGCCCGGCACCGTCCGTTTCTGCGTTTTTCCGCGGATCAAAATGCCTAGCTACTCGTCGCTTGCATTGGTGGTTCGATCTGACGTGAGATGAAGATTTCTGGCCGTTCGTTGAGAATGAAAAAAAAAATCTTGTGGGGACTCCTTGGAATGCAGTGTTACCTTTTACGAGCTGGGTACGTAGGCTGTAATCGGCTTGGTAGACACGCGTCGGCTGTTTCCGTCGTGCAAAAGTATAATCCTATCGCATCGGATCTTTAATATTAATTAGAAGTATTAAACATAGTCTAATTATGAAACTAATTAAACAGATCGAGGCTAATTTACGAGACGAATATATGATTTGACAATGGGATGCTACCTAATTATGAATTAATTAAGATAGATTCGTCTCGCTAATTAAACTACTCCGGTGCAATTAGTTTAATAATTATCTCATGTGTTAATCCTTTTGGTTAACATCCGAACGTCCGATGTGACACGTCTAAACTTTAGCCGCTAAATCTAGACATAGCCGACTCCGTTCCGCTCGCCGCCCGCCCACGTCACTCCACTCCGCTCCTCCCACTCGAGCCATCATGGCCCTCGCTTCCCTTGCCATATCCGAAATTTTCGGTACAGAATAGAATTCGTACGTGTGTTAGCCAGGGGATCACTCTTTTCACTCGTGCAAGTGAACCATTCCCAAAAGGCAACTTATACCTAAGGAAAAAAAACAAAACTCAAATAGCCAGCACGCTGTGAAATTAGAAGAGTGACCGATCCAAACTTGCCGTGTGTTGGCGGGCAACTCGGTCTTACCGCGCCGCCAAACAAACTTGCTTACCAGGGCACTTTCTTTTTTTGAAACATCGATATTACTATACTATCATTATCACTACACTAGCTAGCGAACAAAGCAGTGCACTGTTTACTCCCTGGCCGACGGCACAGAGCATGAGCAAGTGGCCCGTGTCCATTTCTCCCGTGGCAGGCAGTGGGACACATCGCCGGGGAAACTGACGGTTGGAATCGCGCGCCACGGCGTACCGCCGTGGGCCCTGCTGCTGCCCGCGGCCCCCGCCACTGCCAGCCGCGCGCCGATGATCTTTTGGTCGCACTCGCCATCGCCACGCCACTCGCCACGCGCGGGCCCTCGTGGCCGCCGGGCCTGTCCGAGTCGCGTCGCGGGCGATCCACGCTTGTCCGGGCGTCCCGCGTGGTGTGTGGGCCACGGACGTCCCCGGCCCGTCCCCGTCACTCGGACTCAGAGCCTGCCACTGCCCCCCGCGTGTCCTCCGTCCGAGGCACACCGGCCGGCCTTCCTTGGATGTCTCGGGAAAGGGAATCTGGCCGAGGCAAAAAGGTTATGGAAAGGGCCGCACAGGTGTGCTGTCCGGCTTTCGTTTTGGTTTTGCCCCGATGGTCCAGGACATGGAGTGAGTTTGCACGTGCTAATCTTAGCACTGGTAGCACTGGCGTTTGGGCTTTGGCCCTTGGATCATTGGTAAGCCATAGCCACTGTGGCACTTGTTCTTTTCAGTTGATGATGCTGATGAATGTGGTGAGGGCCGAATTGAAGCTGAGCTTTACAGTGCACGGGGTCATGGATGGCTCCAGATCAACATGTATTATGGATCGTGGATGGGGTTTGGCACGCCCTTAAATTATTCAGTTGCTTCATTAAACACCCATTTCGTGCTCATACATAATACTCCATACCCATTCTCTCGTGAGTAGGGCGGCGGTTGGACAGCCATCGTGCGAATGAATCGGTTGAGAGGCCGACTCCTCGAATCCTCGTCTCGCATGTGTTGGGGAAAAAAAATCCTCTTGCTGGTCCGTGGCGGATCTAGAGATTTTATAGAAGAAGAAAAAAATCCTCTAGCTGGCACTGAAGACTAAAAAATTTGCCACGTCGCTGACAGGAGTCGTAGGATCGGTACGAAGCTACCAACCACAGCCATCACCCTCCACACGTCATCACTCATACACAGCGACGCGAAAGATAGTTAGCGGCGCGCACCGCACCGCACCGCACAGCGTCGTGAGTCGTGACAGCGAGAGGAGTTGGCGTCGGATCCGGCGAAGGCGATGGGCGACGACGGCTAGCTGGCCTCGATCGCTTGGCTACGCACGGCGGCACGGCGTACGGGTCGTCGTGTCGTCGGCCTGGTGGATCGGACCTCCGCAACGCAGCCATGCAAAGCTGTCGTGCCGCACACATGGCCTGCTGTCTGCTGACCGCTCCAAACCCATCGATCGATCACTGAAAAGACGAGAAAGCTAGTAGTACGCGCCCAATGGAGCGGACCGCCGAGCGTACACGATGTACATGCTCCTATACGTATACGTATGTACTACTAGCCGTAGCCGAGAGCCGAGAAGGCGGGCGTGCAGCGAGCTCCATCGCTGTCGTCGGCTCGTCGCGGTGTCCCGTCCCATGATCGGGGCGCGGGCTCCGTCCCTGTCCCCACAGGCCCACAACCCGCCTCGCTGTCGCCTCACCTGCGCCGATGGACAGCGGCAGCAGCGGTGTGGGTGTGCGCGCGCGGGCGTCGCCGTCCGGACTGGGGAGTGAGCCTACTGCCGCGCGCAGTGGAGCCGTGGAGGAAGGATTCCATCGGCGCGGTTGGGCTTGGACGCGTCGCGGCGGACAAAAACGCCCCGGCCCCACCCAGATAAGGGGCCGCGGGCCGCCGATCTGCTGATGCGCGTGGCGTTGGTGTGATTGCTGCCTGCCTCCTGCGCGAAGCTGCGAGAGCCACAGGCCGCGTGGCGCCCGTGGCCCGCCCACCACGTGGTGTCTGCTCTCGTCTCTCTCTGCTGTGCTGTGGGCCGTGGGTTGGATATTTATGTTTATCCGGCCGTCGGACGCTGCAGGCCGCCTTCAGCCGGATATTTATGTTTATCACGGCGCAGGACAAGCTACCTTGGACGAGGAGTAGGCTGCAGAGTTATTACGGTATAAGTGTTTGTTTAGTTTCCAAAAAATTTCTAAAAAACTAATACAGCAGTCATCACATTGAATCTTACGATACGTACATAAAGCATTAAATATAGACGAAAAAACTAATTACACAGTTTGATTGGAAATTGCGAGATGAACGTTTCGAGCCTAATTAATCCATAATTGAACAATAATTGACAAATAAAAATGAAAGTGCTACAGTAACCCACTCAAAATTCGCGACCCAACCACATGGCGTGTTTAGTTGAGGAAAAGTTAGAAATTTAACCACCAAACTATGCAATTAGTTTTTTTTTGTCTACATTTAATGTAACCAGGAAGAGAAAATGAGAACGCCACTTACCTTGTCCTGCACCATTACTTTAGTACTTTACTACTAGGAGTAGGAATGTAGGTAGTAGGATCGAGTACTCCTCCATTGCAATTTTTAACACTTTTTTAAACTATTTTTAATTTTAACATTTTTTCAAAAATAACATTTTTGGTCGTGTCTATTTCCATGACACGGCGAAACAACTCTGTCATGTCATAGATGGCGGCGCGGTAGGGTACAGGTACGTACGTGGCAACGTCCTGCCCTGTTGGTCGCTGACGTGGCAGGCCTTGCCGCGCCACCGATCAGGGCGCGTCTGTGACGCGCCACCCGTCAGGGCGCGGTTGAGTCAAATAGAGGCCCGCGGCCCAGTCCCTTTCCTCCCTCTTTGTTTCACTCCACGCCGCAAGCCCCCGCCGCCACGCCTCCCAGTTCACACCGCCGCGCCATTGCCTCCTGGCTCCCCCACGGCCGGCTACCGAATTTCCCTCCCTTGTCGGCCCCCTACCTATCTTCCCCGAAGCTGCACCTCGGCCTTGTCAAGGTAATGAAGCTCCTCGTTGACCTCCACGGTGGATCGAATGATTTGAATGAGTAGTTAGGGTATGGAGAAAAATATGAGTTTGTTAGAACGTTGGATCGAAGGATTAGGATTAGGATTGTCAATATTAAGGTTAATTGGTTAGTTAGAATTATGATTACCATGTATTCTAAGGTCAATTTTTATATGAATTTTGTTTGTTTGAGTTTGCATCTCAACTTTTATATGTGAATAAATATATGGGCACACTGTTGATGTACCGAATTTTATTTTTTACTGACTAAAGTATAGTTTTTATATAGTTTTCATGTTTGCATCTAAGATAGAGTTTGCACCAAAGTGTAGGTTATATTTTATTTGTTGTAATGCAAATGGTTCTCATTGACATTAATTTATGATGTCTTGATTTTTGTTTGTTAAATTACAACCGTTTTGTTAGATGCAAGAAATATATCAGGAGGAGTTTTGACAAAAACAGGGTCGTCCTCGAGAATTATACCCCGACGCGTCTAATAAAGATGCCCCCGTCTCTCCTGACCTCCCTATCCCTAACTGTAACTGTGGTTTTCCGATCGACGTGTTTCAATCGAGACATCTAGATACAGCGGTGCGTTGCTTCTACACATACAGTCGTTTTAATATAAGTAATTATTTCCACTATCTTTTTTTCTTTATTCGTGTAAGTAGGCTACTAATATTTTGTTGAAATCTTGTTGCGTAGGCCCATGAGAGGTGCTTTTTCTTTTAGTGGATCGACGGTGCAGACAAGTTTGACCCTAGGTACCTCATTTTCTACGATTGGTGTAGAGGAAGACATCCACGTGAGCACTTCCAGCGGTGGGTTCCACCCCCCTTAAACCCCCGCTAATGACGGCTAAGAAGAAGCACCTAGCCGTAGTTAGACGACTCGAGGAACCTTCTCTGTGCGAATGCGGAGATCGAGCTATGATAAACCCTGAGAATACGTTAGAGTTTGTGTGTCCGAACAAACATGAAGTAAGTGGAAAGTGTATCTATTTAAATGTTTATCTCTATATGTGTGCATGTACTAATGTATTCTCTTGTAGCGTTATGAATTTGCGAAGTGTCATTTCAATGAGTGGCTCTACGATCATAAGAATCAATGGCCGGAGCCACCAAAGGCAAAGAAAAGAGGAAAGAAAGGTTAATTTACAAAGCACCTCCAGTCAAGTACGAATGTGGTGTTAAATCCAACTACGGTCTAGTCCTTTCGGAGCTTGGAATAGGCTATTATTGCGGTCATATGGTTGACTATGATGAAGTTGGTTATTTTTGTGATAAACATGAAATTATATTTTGTTTCTTTTGTTAAGACATATATGATATTTTTTTTTGTTTGAACAGAGCACTAGAAAATGTAGGTGGGAGTGTTATGATGGTCAAGCTAAGTTCTTGGATAAACTGAAGGGGAGCCAAGTAATTGCACGGAAGAGGGGATATGAACCTGACTACGTCAACCTATTCGTTAAACATCACAAAAACAAGATGGGTGAGTTTGCTAGACAACACGGTATTCGTAACCCGATCGATGTTGGGCTTGACAAATAAGGATTGGAGAGACGGAGGGCGTTAGAGGAGAAGAGGGCAAGGAAGGAGGCAAGGGAGGAGACAAGAGTATAGATGCATGTCTTGAATGACCATGTTGTTGCATTGTGTGCCAGTGAGTGCTTGAAAGCCTTTTTATTTTCGTTGCCTGATTTTAAATGTAATATAATCACATTGCTAACTGGTTGCATTTTATACGTGAAGGGATTGGATGCAGCGAGGACCATGCCGCAGAGGTGGCCCGTGCTAGGTATGAGGAAAAGAAGTTAGATGAGCATAGAACGCGAGCTGATCACACCGTCCATTCTTCGATTGTGTTGGCCGATGATAAGGACGAGGATAAGGACGACACTGCCTAGTTGAGCGATCTCATCGCTCTTACTGAGGTGGGCTTGTAGGCGGAGGAGGCTAAGAACGATACTGGTAGACTGAGCGAGCTTATCGCTCTAGCAAAGGTGGGCTTGCAGGTGGAGGAGGATAACGATGCATTCTTCACTTAGGCCGCAGAGGCCGTAGCTGAAGTGGAGACCGCTTACTATAAGCAAAAGAGAGATCAAGGCAATGCAGGTGAGCCTAGCCACATGAGCCAGATGGAGGAGGACGCATTCTTGACTTAGGCAGCAGAGGCCACAGGTGAAGCGGAGGCATCTTACTACAGGCGACAGGCATATCAGGGCAATGTAGGTGAGCCTAGCCACATCAATGAAGTTGTGGTAGAGGACTGGTACTCGGACGATGAGTTGCTTACTCAGTATGTTTTAGACTGAGGATTGGTACAGGTGTGGTAGAGGATTGGTACAGGTGTGCTAGTTCAATGCTTTAGATTTGGTATTTCTATTGTAGTAGAACTTTCTCGGTGTTGTATTGTGTTTTATTTGAACTATTTATGTATTGTACCCATATAACAAACACTGTTTAATTTTTATAACAGATATTATGTTATCTTATCAAACTTTTGCCACAAAAATGGTATTACAATGCTGCAATTTGCATGTATTTGTTACGTTTTCGGTATATAATGCTTTTGCTTTTATCATTGTCACACATTCGGATATTACTTTTGGGTCTTAGTTTGGTGCCCATCTTGTCCAAACATTATCTAGAAGACTGTTCTCACCATTGCGATCTTTCCAAACCCCCTAAATTATATGCATCAAAATCTTACTGCTGCTGCGCTCAGAAGGGAGTCTAGCCAGCACCCAGCATGGGTTTGCCGTGCCAGCCGCCATGGCACAGCAAGGCTGACGCGCCCCCAACCATGGCGCGGCGGTCAAAGCGGCAACAAATGGAACATGGCACTTGTCGGGTTCATAAACCCGAGGTCCCTCGTAGACCGGCTTCCACGTCAGGGCTCGGCCCAGGAGGATGACTTCTTTTCTTCTGGACCAGCCCGAGAGTCTAAGTTCGATAGACCGAAGCACTCGCTCTGGACCCTGGTCGCCTTCGGCCCATCTTACAGACCAGAGCACTAGCTCAGGCTCAGGCCAACTCCAAAATGGCCTCTCCGATCGGAGCGCTAGCGTTAGGTCCCGGCTACCTTCGCACAGCCTTTGCTCGGAAAGCCTAACCCAAGGACCGCCTACGACTCTGACCCTACGACCAGGGCTCGTGGGAAGCCTGCTCACCGCTCTTCTCCGACCGGTGCACTAAGAGCCGACTAGAGCCATCCGACCGGGGGCTCCCCATTTGGAAGGGACCAGAAGACGTGCGGAGAAAGGCAAGGCATGGCTCACAAGTCAAAACCACTATACTAGGGACCATACCCTGCGCGAAACAGTGCTCTACAGCCACCCAAACACAAAGTATTGTAGGGGCCGCTAGAAACTCCCATATGGTAAGCCCCTCCGCGTGTCTTTAGACATCGATCGCAGTATGGGCTTCATGATTTGCCATACCGGTTGAACATAGCATGGCTCCTCACATGCCACTAGGCATCAAGAAGTATTTGTAGGTACTGGTGTCCATCCTTCCTGAAGAAGATAGCTCAACCCTCCATGCACATCTGACATCCCATAGCGACATCGACAGTATTTGGGGCATCAACCATTATCTAGTTTTCATCACCATAGGTAGCAAGGCTTAGAAATATTTGTACTCTCCCCCTCTCACCTGTAAAGCCATCTCCTTTATCTATAAAGGGGATGCGCTCCCTCCAACGAAAGGGGGATCAACTTCATGAAGCTCAGACTTACTAGATCGACATCAACACCTTACAACTGCAGGACCACCAAGTTCTGACTCCAACCCTTTCGGTCGGAGCCAACCGAACCTCCTGTATACCCCCTTCTTTCTCCTTCTCGTTTGTAACCCCATTATAGACTTCGAGCACCTAGGCTCAGGAATAAAGTCACCAACTGACCCTGACTGGACGTAGAGCATGTTGCCTGAACCAGTATAAATCCTATGTCATTGAGTGCTAGGCCACCTCCGATCACAACGTATAGCAAAACTACAAATATTTACTAGTTGGTCACTTTCTGAACTGACAGTTGGCGTCGTCCATGGGGAAGACGCTGTACATTCAACACTTTTTTGGTAATAGGATGGCCCATTTCTCCGCCACCCCCGCCGTGGCGGGCTTGGGCGATACGATTCGCTTTGGCTCGATGGAATTTCCCGTACTCTCGCCCGCCAGGATGCAGGTTCCACCCGTCTTCAAGCCTTCCTAGGCCTTCCGCTTTGGAAGCCTGGACTTCGGCGTCGACCGGCTTGACATACTGCACCTTCATGAGGAGGCGCATGTTCCAGCACCCGTCGAAGGACACGCGACATCGACTCTAGGACACGCGACATCGACGGCGCGACATCTGCGCTTCTATCCGAGCAAACTCTCTGCTCAAACCCCGCTATAAGTAATGCGCGTACTGTTACTTACTCTTCATTTACCATCCCCAATCGAGCACCCAGAGAGACTCTGTCATCCACGCCGCAAACACTGCGCGAATGGTTCCCCTACGGCCTCGCGTCCTCCACGGATATGTACGCCCGGGGACTCCGAAGGGTGCTGGCGCCTTTCCCCCTCATGTACGAATTCGTGTGAATGGTAGGCCGCGCTCCTGCCACTTCCCATGAACCCTTGGATGGTGAGGGCATGAGTGACGATTCCAGTGTCGACGACGTGACACCACGCCACTGTCCGTCCCGGGAGTGCGCCATGGCGGACGCTCTGAGAAAGCCGCCGGTCATTATGGAATCTGCACAAACTCACACCGCTCTGGACCCATGTGCGGAGGCCCTCGTGTTTGCGCAAGCGCACGCTAAGGAATTGCGACGACGGCGGTAGAACCAGCCGCCACCTACGCCGGCTTAGTCGGCCCAGCGCGTCGCGCCCCACGCACATGGCCTGGCGGGTGGTGCCTAGGGCCGTGCCCGTTAGGTCCAACACGACATCGTGAACGAGGGAAATGATGTCCCACAATTTGCCCGGGCTAGCCAGAATATCGCTGCTGTAGCGATGGTTCTACGCGGTGTTCCTGAGCCCATCGACCCTCAGGAGCAGGCAGTCTACCGGAACCTCCGGGTTTTAGTAGAAGCCGCTACCATCCAATAGGCAGAAAGCTCCGCATCATGACTCTGACGCACGCCCTCTCTCCCCACCAGGGGAATGGAGATGCACCAGATGGATCGCTCTGTTCGCTCACTGCTACAGTCACCGGCACCAGCTCGGAGTCCGGTAGTCACGCCACGGTCCGACCGGACGCCTGCTCCACACCTACCATCGAGACACGAGTGGCCCGATCCGCACCAGGACACCCGTAGCGCCATTAGCGACTGACATCGGTCCCAACGTAATAACAATATCCACCATACGGCGGCAGGTGCCGCAAATCCCGACCAAACCATTGAGGGAACCGGTGAAACGTGCCCCAGGCGCAGTCACCGGCCGAACGGCCGCGGGCCTTTAGCCGGCGCATTAGAAAAGCACCGTTCCCACAACATTTCTGGCCGCCCACCAATGTCACCAAATACATTGGGGAGACAAACCTAGGCATTTGGCTCGAAGACTTCTGGCTCGCCTACTGGGCCGGAGGAGTGGATGATGACTTCTTCATCATTCAATATCTTCCCATTTGTGTGGGGGAACATGTCCGGTCGTGGCTCGAATTTCTTCCGCACGACAACATCTGCAACTAGGCGGACCTCAAGAGGGTCTTCGTCAGGAATTTCCAGGGGATGTACGTTCGACCAGGAAACTCCTAGGACCTCAAGAGCTGTCAGCAAGAGCCCAATGAGTCCCTGTGGGATTACATCCATAGGTTCTCCCAACGATGCTACTCCCTCCCTGACGTCATCGACGTAGACATCGTCAGCGCGTTCCTCTCTGGGATGAACTACGAGTCCCTTATCCACAAGCTTGGCTGCTTAAAACCCCGTACCACCCGCGACCTGCTTGATATAGCCACCAACCATGCCTCCGGTGAAAAGGCGGTTGGAGCGGTCTTGAGTGGAGGCCGGGACAAGGTCAAAGCCAAACGCACAGACCCAGACAAGGGCAAGAAAAATAAAAAGGATCGATGTCGGACGGATAGCGCCCCGCTGGTCGCCACGACCGATCGCACGGTCAAGCAGCCCCATCAGGGACTACCTAGCCACTTCAACAAGCTCATGGACGGTCTATGCCCAACCACGCCTACCCTATCAAACACCTCTACAAGGAGTGTGAGCTCCTCAAACGTTTCCTCCGACAGGCTGGTGGGCCAAAGGAGGGAGACGGCAAAGAGGCAACACCCAAGAAGGGAGGTACGGTAGGCAAAGACGCGGATGACTTCCCCGACCCTGATGAATGTATCATGATCTTTGGCGGATTCGACACCGTCTAGACCAAGCAACAGCATAAGGTTTGCTATCGAGAGGCATGCACCACCGAGTCGGCCATCCCCTCCTTCCTCAGCTAGTCGGAGTCTCCGATCACCTATGATCAGAGGGACCATCCCTCCCATGTCGCAAGACTAGGACACTATCTGCTCATCGTCGACTCCATTGTCCGCAAGAAGTGGCTTACGAAGGTGCTGATGGATGGTGGCAGCGGCCTCAACATCTTGTACATCAACACCCTCGATGCCATGCGCATCCCCTAATCAGAACTTCGCCCGGCAGGCTCCCCCTTCCATGGGGTAATCCTGGGAGCGCAGGCATACCCGCTCGGGCAGATCGATCTACCCGTCATGTTCGGTAGCCGAGCCAACTTCCGCTCAGAGGTCCTCACCTTCGAGGTGGTGGACTTTCTAGGGTCCTACCACGCCTTCTTGGGGCGACCATGCTACACGAGATTCATGGCAATCCCCAACTACACCTACCTCAAGTTGAAGATGCCGGGACCAAATGGTGTCATCACTGTGAGCAGAGCGTTCTCGCATGCCTTTATGTGCGACCTCGAACACTATGAGCTCGCCACTGTGGTCGTCAACTCGTCCAACTTCCGCAACTTGGGGAGTCATCGGCTCCGGTAGCCCCGGACTGTAACCAACCAACTTCCTCGTTGGCCTTCCACCCGCTCGAAGAAACCAAGACAGTGGGACTCGATCCCACCAACCCAACCAAGATAGTTCAGATCGGGACCTAGCTCCCAGCCAAATAGGAAGGCAAGCTCATCGACTTCCTGTGCGATAATCGTGATGTCTTCGCATGGCAGCCGTCTGACATGCCGGGGATACCCCGAGAGGTCGCCGAGCATGCACTATGCCTTGCCCAAGGCTCTAAGCCCACCAAACAATGCCTGCATTGCTTCGACGACAAAAGGCGTAGGGCCATAGGTGAGGAAATCACCAAAGTCCTGGCAGCCGGGTTCATCAGGGAGGTCTTCCATTCCGACTGGCTTGCCAATCATGTCCTGGTCAGAAAGAAGACTGGAAAGTGGAGAATGTGCGTCGATTATACTAGACTTAACAAAGCGTGCCCGAAGGATCATTTCCCATAACCACGCATAGACCAGATAGTTGACTCCACCTCGGGTTGCGAGATCCTCTCCTTTCTAGATGCCTACTCAAGCTATCACCAGACCATGATGAAAGAGTCTGATCAGCTCGCAACCTCGTTCATCACCCCGTATGGTTTGTACTTCTATGTGACCATGCCTTTCGGCTTGAAGAACGCGGGCACCACCAACCAAAGGTGCATACAGCAATGCTTCACCGACTAAATCGACCCGCTCGACCAGCCCGATCCGGCCGAGCGGCCAAAACCAACGATCGCCGTCTATGTTGATGACATAGTGGTCAAAACGGCTCAAGCTTGTGACCTAATCGCAAACTTGGCCGCAATGTTCGCAAACCTCCTAAGGTTCAACATCAAGCTGAATCTCGAAAAATGTGTTTTTAGGGTTCCAAAGGGGAAACTTCTTGGATACATCGTATCCAACTACGGCATCGAAGCCAACCCCAAAAAGATCGCGGCCATCTCTAATATGGGCCCCATACGCAATGTCAAGGGCATGTAGAGGCTCACCGGTTGCCTGGCTGCCCTAAGCCACTTCATCTCCTGGCTCGACGAATGGGGGATGCCGCTCTACAAGCTCCTCAAAAGGACAGATGCCTTTGTTTGGACTGAGGAAGCCCCGTAGGCTCTCGAAAGCCTCGAAACATCCCTAACGTCAGCCCCAATCCTCATCGCTCCCGAGCGGGGAGAACCCCTCCTCCTTTACATCATGGCAAGTAACCATGTGGTGAGCACCGCCCTGGTCGTAGAGAGGGAGGAACTAGGACACCAGCTCAAAGTGCAGCGACCCATATACTTCGTCGAAGAAGTGCTTACCAACCCCAAGGTACGGTACCCCCAGGTGCAGAAACTCCTATACGTCGTACTAATGGCAACCAGGAAGCTCCTACACTACTTCACCGACCACGAAGTCATGGTCGTCACTTCATACCCACTCGGAGACATCATCCACAACCATGACACCGTGGGACGAATCTCCAAGTGGGCTCTTGAACTCATGGGCCACGACATCAGATATACCCCCTGCACCGCTATTAAGTCTCAGGCTCTCGTGGACTTTGTTACCGAATGGATGGAGGTCCAGCTATCAATTTCGGACGTCACCCACGAATACTGGACAATGTACTTTGATGGGTCAGTAATGGCGTCTGGCTCGAGAGCTGGAGTGGTTCTGATCTCTCTGGATGGGAGTAGGCTCTGTTACGCCATCCGCCTCTACTTCTCAGCTTTAAACAACGCCGTGTAATATGAGACCCTTATCAATAGACTCTGCATCGCCATCGAGCTCGGCGCTATGCGACTCTACGTCTATGGTGACTCAGAACTAGTCATTGATCAGGTCATGAAGGAGTCCTCCTGCAAAACCCCCTCATGACGGCATACTGCCAAGAGGTGCGCAAGCTTGAGGTCAAATTCTAGGGGATCGAACTGCATCACATACCTCGAAGGGACAACGATGCCACCGATTTCCTCACAAAATTGGCTGCCAGGCGGGATCTGACCCCAAGCGGGGTCTTCATCAACGACATCCATGAGTCGTCCGCTCGCATCTTGGAAGATCCAACCCGGACGCACCCCAACACCCAACCAGCGCCCGGGGGCTCCAACCCCAGTACCTCTACACCACCCACAAGCGTCGCTGTATTGGCACCCAATCAAACCGATTGGCGAGTACCACTACTCGCCTACATCCTCGAAGAGGTTCTCCCACCCGAAAGGACAAAGGTCTGATGAATCGCTCGATGCGCCAAAACCTTCGTCGCACTCGGTGATGAGCTCTATAAGCGGAGCCCATCAGGGGAACTCATGAAATGTATCCTCATTAGCCAAGGGAAGGATCTCCTCCTCAAGGTTCATGTCAGCATTTGTGGGCATCACATGGCCCCAAGGTTGCTGGCCGAAAAAGCCTTCCACCAAGGTTTTTACTGGCCCACCGCACTATGAGATGCAGAGGAAGTCGTTCGCATGTGTAAGGGATGCCAGTTCTACGCCCGACAAACCCATTTGCCGGCATAAGAGCTCCAAACCATCCCTATCACTTGGCCATTCACGGTCTGGGGCCTCGACATGGTAGGACCCCTCAAAAAGGCCCCGGGCAGTTTCACTTACCTACTCATAGCAGTCGACAAATTCACCAAGTGGATAGAGGCCAAACCCATCACCAACATCTGGTCAGAAGAAGCAGTCAAGTTCTTCCTTGACATCATCTACCGATTCGGTGTTTCCAACTATATCATCACTGACCATGGGACTAACTTCACCAGGAAAAGTTCCTAAACTTTAGCGATGGATACAACATCAGGATCGACTAGGCCTCGATCGAACATCCATGAACCAATGGTCAGGTCGAACGTGCCAATGGCATGGTCCTCCAAGGACTTAAGTCACGCATCTTCAACTGACTCAACAAATACGTCGGGTGATGGGTTGCAGAGGTCCCAGCAATCATCTGGAGCCTACGAACGACCCCAAACCGATCCATGGGATTCACACCCTTCTTCCTAGCCTATGGAGCTGAGGTTGTGTTGCCCTCTGACCTCAACCACGGCGCACCAAGAGTGAAGGCTTTCGATCGTGACCAAGCCGTGGAGGCCCAACAAGATGTAGTTGACCTACTCAAAAAGGCCCATGAAGCAACCGTCATCCGCTCCGCTCCGGAGGACCCAATCAACGAAGGAAAAACACAAGCTCTCTCCACCATGGGAAGGACCCTATACGGTAACCGAAGTAGTCCGACCAGGCACCTACCGACTGGAGGACAACGACGACAATCTTCTCAACAATACTTGGAACATTGAATAGCTACGTTGTTTTTCCCCTAAATTTGGTCTAAACCACTTTTTTGTTAGAACACGCTCCTATAAGAGCACCCCTGCCCAAAACACTTTCAGCTCGGGTCGCTCAGGGGCTCCATGTACAATACTGAAATATTACCTCTCTTTTTACTATCACATGATAAAGCAACTGTATCCCTAAACAGAAGCACATTTTGTTCCCTATGTTTTCCTTACGCAACTCTGTTCTTGTTCCCAACCAAACGCACCCCGCCTTTTCCTATGGTTACAAACAGCTGAGCCTCGTGGACCACGCCCTGGGCTCACAAGCTCATAGCCTATGAAACAAATGAGCAGGTACGAGAAAGAAATGATAAAAAACAAAAGTTTTGCTAAGATAAACATAGGGAACAAATATTGTGGTTCTATCACAAGGACAACACGAATGTATTCGTTAATATGGAAAACTATTCACATGGGGATTCACCCACAAACCTAAACTATTGCATTCTCTGCTACTACAAATACTACCGCGGTCACTCAACGACGTCGCTTGGAGGCCAAAGAAGAAACCGGATGCAACCACCAGGGACCCGCTCGTCTCCGCTCCTTCCACTTTGACGAACGCGATAAAAACCTTCAGGGCGTCCTCAGCAGAAGAACATGGAGCCCCTAGCTAGAGGCACCACCACATGAAATCTCTGCTAAGAGACCAACTAGGCTTCTGAGTCGATCTATTCACTCAGAATAAACACCTGAGATACAGGTCCCGGTCGGACTTTTCCGACCGAAGCTATCCGAACCCCGTCTCTTAGGTCACTAGGGTGAGCATGTGTTCATTAATACAAATAGTTCACACAAGGGCTAACCTACGATTGACAAGCGTAGGTCCTGGTCAGACGTCTCCGACTAGAGCTCTCCGAACCCCATCACTCTAGTCGTCAAGGCCAGACCTAGAGAGATCCAACAGCGAGATCTCCACCAAGAGAGATCAACTAGCCTCCTGAGTCAATCAATTCACTCAGGATAAGCACCGGGACACAGGTAGGAAGCGAAGGGACGCCCCATGTGGGCCACGCCGACTCCATCACGAACGACGAGCATGGGTCTCGGTTGGACATTTCTGACTGAAGCTCTCCGAGCCCTGTCACTCAAAACTATCAAAGGTAAACACTATAAAACCCCCTCTATTTCTTTAAAATCATTTCATACATCCATACGCGCATTTCATACCATATGCTTGAACCCCCCGGACTATTAGGGCATGAACCACCCAGGGGCTCGGGAACTAAGCATCGCACATGCAATGAAATGCATCAAAATGTTCTGTGATTGCGTCATGAAGCGGCGGTTGCCTCATTCGATATGAGCAACCGAAACAAAGCTAGGGGAGAAAACCGCATATGAGCCCCGTGCGGCCCTCGCCCTGTTTGGTAGACTGGGTCATCTCAACCTTCTCGTTCTATCCTGAACCTCTCGCCAAGCCCATAGAATCTCCATCGAGGGGAGGCCAAAAGGCCACCCAGGTTGGTCTCTGGAATGATCTAGGCTTCTGTCGGGTTGTAGGTAAAGGAGTAGTGGAATGTCACAAGAGGGCTATGCCGACCCCGTCATGAATGACGGACCTAGATTCCACTCGATCACACCCATTAACAACTCACCTAGCTAGTCTTTCGAGCCCAAGCGATCAGGATAGGAGACGAAACTCAGCCCCTCTAGTTGTGAGGAACCGAGGATGGGGTAAACACACATAAACTCACATTAACCCCTATGAAGGCCCGATAGGGCTCGGGGGCTCAAGAAAAATGCCAAGGACAGCGACCTTGCACTCGCCAGATCCATGACTATGACTCACCCAGTCCCCAACGCGCACCAACGCCAAGACCCGCGAGCACTGCCTCGTCTGATCTTTAACTAAACTAACAATGTCTTCGTAATGGCTTCAGATGGCTTCACTGCACTCCAAAGAAACCCTAGGACTGTGACCCTAAACTTGCGTCGATAGGATCGGCAACATTCGGCTACGGCTCCTGGGACCGCGACTCCTAAACTAGCATAACGGCTTCACTAACTAAAACTAACTCTTTTGATCCATGGCGCGCACCAACGCCTAGGTCTACTCACAATTCCACCTCGATCCTATCCACGGCGCGCACCGACGCCATGGTTCGTTCACGACTCCGACTCACCCAATCCCATGACGCGCAACGACACCGTGGTTAAACAAAAAACCTCCTCCACTGGCAAAACGTAAAAAAACCCCTAGTCAGTTCTGCCCGAACCACCCGGGGGCTCGGGGGCTCCTATCGGGTTCATAAACCTGGGGTCCCTCATAGATCGGCTTCCACGTCAGGGCTCGGCCTAGGAGGACGACTTCTTTTCTTCTAGACCAGCCTAAGAGTCTAAGTTTGATAGACCGAAGCACTGGCTCTAGACCCTAGCCGCCTTCAGCCCATCTTACAGACCGGAGTACTAGCTCAGGCTTAGGCCAACTCCAAAACGGCCTCTCCGATCAGAGCGCTAGCGTCAGGTCCTGGCTGCCTTCGCATGGCCTTCGCTCAGAAAGCCTGACCCAAGGACCACCTGCGACTCCGACCCCACGATCAGGGCTCATGGGAAGCCTGCTCACTGCTCTTCTCCCACCAGCACACTAAGAGCCGATTGGAGCCATCCGACCGAGGGCTCCCCATTCGAAAGGAACCAGGAGACGTGCGAAGAAAGGCAAGGCATGGCTCACAAGTCAAAACCACTATACCAGGAACCATACCCTGCGTGAAACAGTGCTCTGCAGCCACCTTGACACAAATTATTATAGGGGCCACTAGAAACTCCCATATGGTAAGCCCCCCCGCGTGTCTCTGGACATCGATCGTAGTATGGGCTCCATGATTTGCCATATCGGGTGAACATAGCATGGCTCCTCACATGGCACTAGGCATCAAGAAGTATTTGCAGGTATTGGTGTCCATCCTTCCCAAAGAAGATAGCTCGACCCCCCATGCACATCTGGCATCCGACAGCGACATCGACACTATTGGAGGGTGTCAACTATTATCTAGTTTTCATCACCGTAGGTAGCAAGGCTTAGAAATATCTATACTCTCCCCCTCTCACCTGTAAAGCCATCCCCTTCATCTATAAAAGGGGATGTGCTCCCTCTAATGAAAGGGGGATCAACTTCATGAAGCTCAAACTTACTAGATCGACATCAACACCTTACAATCGTAGGACCACCAAGTTCTGACTCCAACCCTTTTGGTCGGAGCCAACCGAACCTCTTGTATACCCCCTCCTTTCTCCTTCTCATTTGTAACCCCACTACAGACTTCGAGCACCTGGGCTCAGGAATAAAGTCACCAACTGACCCCGACTAGACGTAGGGCACATTGCCTGAACCAGTATAAATCCTGTGTCATTGAGTGCTAGGCCACCTCCGATCACAACGTACAGCAAAACTACAAATATTTACTAGTTGGTCACTTTCTAAACCAACAACACTTCTATTATGTTCTCACATGAGCCAAGTTATTTCGTCATGTCAGTTTAACAAATAGGTTAGCAGGAAGGTTAAGTGCATGAGACAATCAATACACAAGTTCAGCAATACTAACTTGTACACGTCCTAAGTTCATCGCAAGTTCGATAATACCTCTGTTTGACATAAGTTCAGCAAGTCATAACTACGACACAAGTTCATCAATACATAAGTTCGACATTACTCGACATACTACATGTTCCATTAGTATATGGGTGTCTGAGTACAAGTGCATCATGTCATCCTAAAGAACTCCTACAACCTATGAGTATATGGGTACCGTGGACGTCGTTGCCTCTTCGGACGTGAAGGCCGCACGTTAGGGGTGAACCCAACGTCGGTACGGTCTCACTGGCGGTACACCCAGTGGTACTGCTGAGTGTAACTAGGACCCTGCAATTACAATATAGGCATCGTTACTTACAATGTTCAATTAATTGTGATGTATATGGTGAATGGTTGTTTCAAGTACCTGTTTGTTGAACTATGTAGGAAATGGTGCATCACCAAGCTGAGACATCCCAATCTCATCGTAGTCCTCCTCATCCTCGTCCTCATCCTCCTCAATGTCGTGCTCTATAGGACCCTTGCCTGCATTGCCGAGAGTACGAACATAAGAGGTCCCACCAGCCGTCATGTCAGAGGAACCTGCTCGTGTTGGCGTAGTTGTCGAGCATAAGGAACAAGATAGGTCCAGGTCATAGGGCATCTCCCATGGAGCATCCACAAAGCTAAGGTTCTGTGCCAGCTTCTTGTAGCTCCTCACTTTCTACAAAAAAAAGAAAACACAGATGAATGAGTCATGGGAATCATTTAACCACCGTCATGGCTTTGAGAATAGAATGTACATCGACGAAGATGTGTAGAATGTCGTGCGGCACCCCTCTGGTCTCGTGAAGTCGCACGGCTGCTTCGTTGGATAGACTTGTCAACTGTGATGCCTGCATACATAAGCGAGCTAAGTTCGCATCACTACAATTCATAGGAACGCCAACATGTAGTTGTATTGAAATTCAAATTTCTTACCACGTATCTCTATAGCGGGGCTCTCTGAAGCTATGTCTCCATCCTTGTTGCCTCGTCGTACGCATAAGTGATGTCATCCTCATCTTCATCCTCATCAATTGGCTTGTTAGTGTAGGGGGCCTGCATATGTGTGTGGGTACTCCTATACAACCATTGGAGGTAGCGGTCGAAGTTGCGTTAATCATGCGGCGGTATCTCAGTGATCAGGACCCTTTGCCGACTATCCCAGTCGTGGATGAATGTGGCGTGTGTCACGTGTAACACCCTCGGTGTTACACTGTACAGTCTTTTACTAAAACTCTGCATGAGCATCATATTTATGTGTAAATGTATGTAGTATATGGTGTGAAGCAATGTAAGTAACTTGAAACGGTCATCGAAAACGCAAGACGAAAGATACATTCAATGTCACGTTATATCACTTAGGGTTTTAAACAAATTTTTATTGAATGTAAATACTATAGAATGCATATATGACACTTTAATAAAGTTTGTAGCACAAGCTTCATAGGTGACGATGAAATACTTGAGGTCAAGAAAGGAATTCACTAGCTAGCGTATCGAATAGCTTGGAAATCGAATTCGATGCGAATCCGATCGAGACTTAGTCAAATTTCCTAAGTCAAAAAACGATCTGACAAGGCTAAGTTTGGGAATTTTTGTAGGAGAATCGGGTTAAGGAGTGAATGAGTGATGGGGTATTAGGGTTTGTTTTAGTAGCCCAACATGCCCTCTCGAGTATAGAATAGGTGGTTTAGCAATTGGATCACCGAGTTGGGTTTTTGGAGCGCTTTAAAAGCGTGCATGGCACGTTTTGGGCCGAGTTCTTTGCGTGGGCATGGTCACCGTGCCCGGCACTCGATGTCACAGCGCTGGCCGCCCAACGTGCACATGCACATAGGCCCGCACATGTGCCACTGCACTGGTTAGGCCTACACCTGGCGTCGCACTGCTGGCCACAGCCACCTGCTGCCGCGCCCAAGCACGCACTCACGTGCACTCGGGATGCTAGGGCCGATGGGCCTGGCCGCTCTGCTCCACCGTTACCATCTGCCTCGCTGGGTTGCCCGTGGGCGCTCTCACCGCCAGCGTCGTGTCGACCTGTGTCGTTGCGCCGCTGTCCCATCACCGTGCTGCTGCTGCCTGCTTCAGCCATCGTGCTATGCGGCTCTGCCACCTCGTGCTCACCTGCGTGGGACTGTTGCGCACATGGCCGCACTTGGCCTGCTACGGCCAGCACATGGCCCTGCCCGCACCGTTGCCTTGCCGCACGTGGGGTTGCTCCCCTCAGCGATGTGCTGCCGTTTCACCTTTATGATGTTGAAGCCACAGGCACATGTCCTGCTGCCGATGTCCACGTTCCACCTGGGCAAGGACAAGCCAAGCTCCGACCGACCCCTCCCCTGCTCCTTGTCATTTCCACCCGACATGACGCTGCCTCTACGTCTGGTAGGGAGGAGTTGCCATCACCTGATGACCTCGCTTCTCTAGCTCCACATTTACTCCTCCTAGCCGGCTAGACTTGCCTCTCCCTCCCTCTCTTTGGCCCGTCGTGGCCATCGGCCAGTCTTTAAGCCAAAGGCATTCCCACTGGCGCCAACTACCCTTCCCCCTCCATCGAAATTTGTCATAATCTAACCACCTCTATTCAATTCCTTGCAACCGTGCCTAGCTTGTGAGGTTAGCTTGTGGTTAGGATCGAATCACGAAGCTATCGTCCACCGAAGACATAATGCGAGGCATTTTCCTCACAGCAGTCCGCCATGGCCGCCAAAAGGGGGTATTCTGCCATGGTGTCGTTTCTTTGCTCCTTTGCTCCCAACGATCGGTGCTTTGGCATCGCTTTGACTTGGTTGCCTCACCCATGTAGCAGTTTCACCGATAGAGCAGCAGGTCATCGAGAACATCTTCGCTGTGGTCGGCGTGAACTGAAGCACTCCCACGCACGTGGTCAACCACCTTGCCGAGCCTCACGACCGTGTCCAGACCATCCTACACGTCTCTGGTGAGGCACCTCTGCTCCTAGGGTAGACAGTTGAATCGGTTGAGGTCTAAGATCATTGGGACACGTTCGCTGCCGCCGATGAACTGGGTTTGATGCCATTCCCGTGTCCAACGTGTTTGGGTGTGGTAGCGATTCAAATAGGGTTTCTATATTTTTTCCTATATCATATGGATGGACAAAGGGCATCTATAGAGGTGCTGGGCTAGGTGTTTTCGCTAGCATCGGTGTTGCTGTGGCCAGACCCTGCCACGACACATGGCCACATCTTCGTGCTGCACCATTTTTGGCATTTGATACCTCGATCGGTTGCGCTTTG
The DNA here is from genome assembly GCF_019320115.1 of Miscanthus floridulus. Taxonomy (NCBI): domain Eukaryota; kingdom Viridiplantae; phylum Streptophyta; class Magnoliopsida; order Poales; family Poaceae; genus Miscanthus; species Miscanthus floridulus. Next base: position 116,557,438 of record NC_089595.1, on the reverse strand, counting down.
CACGTAGAGTGTTATGGTGGTGATGGTTGATGCCGGGGAGGTCCGTGCTCGTCGATGTTTGGCCAGAGATGCCACAACCTTTATTAGTTCCGGCCAGGGACCTTGAAAAATAGGAATTTGAGTAAGGGCAGGGTACTAGATGCAAATTTGTGACTCAGTTAAATAGTGTTGAGTTAGCTTCGCAAATAGGAAAGAGAACGGGGGCTCTTTAGCAAAAGAGCCAGCTCATGCGCGGGCTCCGCCGTGGGCCACGTAGTGTGGGCCGCGTCCAAGCGCCGCGTGCATGGGCCGCGCTGGTGGCTTGCATTTACGCACGCTGCATGGGCCGCGCTGGTGTATTGCCTTTTCTTTTCTAATGAATTAGTTCATGCTTTTCTAAATTAAGTTGTGAACTGATCTTTGATAATTAGTATAAAATTATGTAGGTGTCCAAAAATCATGAAGTAAATTTTATTAGTCTCCTAAATTCATGCTTTAGCTTTTAGTGTATTTAGCTCGTACATTTCTATGGTATCCTTAGGGTTACTTTATTTATTGTAATATGTAGGATTATTTAGAGAAAGAATTTTTGTGATCAAATGGTAGAAGTGCTAGGTCTAAAAACTTTACAGAAGACTCATAACATTATTAAGCACTCACTGTAAATTTTGTAACCCTGGAGTAGGTTGATAAATAGAGTAGCTAGTGCTCCTTGTTTTATCATATAGATAGTAAATTGATAGTAAGAATAAGAATGCCTTTAGTTGCTAAGTTAATGTATGAAATATTTCATACCTATTAGTGGTAATAATAGGTAACTTAGCATCTTAGTCGGTAGAGCTAGCTTGGTAGCTTGATAACTGTATTTTATTTTAAGAGTTGTTGTTGTCGTATTACTAAGTGTTGCATCATCATTTCATGCAAGTAGATAACAAGTTGGTAGAGTTCATGCCTACGGGCGAACAGGAATATGAGGAGATCATTGAGGAGTACGAGAAGAAGATTCTTGTACAGGAGGGAGTCTCGGACCTGTTCGTTGCTGCTTTGTTGACACCCCGCCTGCCCAAGGTAAGCCCTAGTGCATAACCCTTATTTTGAATTATCACTGGATATATATGATGTGCATTTATGTTACAGGCATTTTATAGAAACTACATGCGTAAATATATCTACCTATGAGTCCTACTAGTATAGGTCAAGTAGCTACTATGCTCAGGATTTCAGTAGCGTGAGTAATCTGTCGTTACTCACAATAGATGATTATTATCACTCATGATAAAATGGTGGAAAGGAAAAATAGAGACCGGGCAGGGATATGGTTTGGGTATTGGTGGGTGTAAGAGGTTGTGTCCTATGGCCAATGGGGCATAGCTTGGTTACACTTTTCCCCTGTCTATGTCGATTAAGGACCGGCCGTTGTCATGGACGCTAGGCAAGTCACAGATTTATTATCCCGAGCACATACCTGGGTATGGACGCAGGGAAGGCTTTTTGCTCTCTTGTCGTGGATTTTGGCTCTTTTTGGGCTGACTGATGGGAGGCAGAGATGGTGGAGGTCTAAGCACCGCACTGAGTTCGGGACTCAGGAGCGGGGGCTTGGAGTCCAAGTTTGGACGGGGACCTAGACCCTATGATAGGAGAGTGATGGGTTGGTCCTACTTGTGCCTAGAGTACAAGCGAGGCATGTATTTTGAGGTACCTAGCTAGGCACATTGATTCATGAATCGCTAGGCAATCTGGTACGGTTTGTCTAAACTCTAGCACCGTAGTAAGAACTCAAAGATGAAAGGTGATGAAATGGAACTGTTTGCTCAACTCTTGCTTGAAAGTAGAACATGTGCTTACATAGAATGGCTAGGTAATGAAAGAATCATGACTGCTAATAATAACAGAAATAAGGATTCACTAGTTGTATTGCTTTCTGCAAAAAGGAAACCAGTAAACCATAAAGCTTATCATATTCCTTGGAGTCGGGAATTTATTTCCACTAGTCGGATAAGTCTTGCGAGTACATTATGTACTCAGGATTTATTTACTCCTATTGCAGGTACTGCTTGAGACGTAGCCGTTGTGTGAACGATTCTTCTGGTGGGCACATATGGATCCTTGCTTATTATTGATAGATGTTTACTTGCTGTTTATTTTCATTCTGCTGTTTAATATTGCACACTCTGAATTTGGTGATGTAATAATACCATTTTTAAGAACTCTAGATGTATGAAATGGACTAAGCAATGTAAGCTCATTCTCATTATTGATCCTGCGGGAAAAATGTGGATCATTCGGGCTCTCCCTTGGGGTGTGCTCGACGGAACCCGCCCGATGTAGCTCGCTCTCGGGGCGCTTAGTGTCAGTGGAAGACAAGTGCCTCCGTAAGTGCGTTATTTTGGGCGGTTCTGCCACATCATGGCCCAATTCTTCTCCTTGTACCTGTTCCTTCGATCGTACCTACAAGTTTAATGTAAGTTAGTGGTTGTCTGTATGCACATGACTGCTAAATTATTATATTTTAGTTGTTGCACCCATGTAACTTTCTGCTGGTTGTGTACAGCGGCGGTGGGCATGGCTGCAATCTTTCGAACTGCCTATACACCTTTATATGATAGTGCATCTTGACCATGTGGAAGAAAATTAGTGGCCAGTTAAAAAGCCACTCGTCCGACTCTTCCTCGGTGCGAGGACTCAGGTACCCCTCTAGCTCAAAACTGGACCAAGGACACCAATTCACCTAAAAGTTAGAAAACTACAGTTAAGTTTTTTGAATAATTAAAAAGCAACAACACCGACTAGCAGTATCAAAGTGGTTGTTACCTAGTGTTGTGTCAGGACATCTAGCATGTCCGAGTACTACCTGTACCGCCACTTCGGGTTCCCTCTAACTACCTCCTCTTCTTGCCAGACGTATAGAGCAGTCGGTCATACATCCATGTGATTCCATGCCTGCATTGAATAGGATAGTCAGTCACAAGTGCGGCATCAAGTTTGAGGAAAATAAAAAATTGATGCACTTACCGTGAACAACAGGCCTCCCGACTGGCCATCGCTCCCAACACAAAACCTGTAGTAGGTGGGAACAACCTCCTAGGTTGGCACCTCCTGTACTGCATCGGTAGGCAACGCAGAGCTGACGATAGATCCATGCTAGGACCATGCTGTCCCAGCTGTATGCTCCTATATTCTCCCATGGCTGGCTCAGTATGTTGAGGAAAGCCTAGCTGATGGTGTTACCAATGCGTCAGGGAATAGGAAGGCGCCTAAGAAGTGCCACAGCCACACCCTAGCATACCTCTCAATCTCCTACTCTAGAGCATTTGGGTGCAGCGGCACCCCAAAGTTTTCTGTTATCCAGACCAAATTGACACCGGATGTTTTCCTAAAATATTTTGCAAACATTAAATTAGAACTGACACCGAATGTTACATGAGAGCTGAGGGAACAAAAACAAACATTAAATTAGACAAAGACAATATGCATCATAAAAGTTATGTACTACACCCTCCATCTAAATAGCAAAATAATTTGTAGAATATGTACTAGTGTCAAAATGGTAAATGTTTGGAACATTAAATTAGAAATTCTTACTTTACTTTCTTAGCATTCTCATCCTCAGGTGGTCTTCTGCCACAGAACTGCTCCACCAAGTCCATCTAGTGATCGTTATCAAGGATCCCAGTCACTGGAAGATCCCCCAACCGTAGACATAGTATCATCTTCACGTCCAGCATCGTGATAGTCATCTTGCCGCATGAAAGGTGGAAGGTGTGGATCTCTGGCCTCCACCTGTTGGTTTTTAATTCAATATGAAGTTTTTTAATTCAAACAATGAGACAAATCAATGCTTTGTACTATCGCAAACGTGTATCAAATCATACCTATCGACAACAGCAATGAAAAGTGCAGGGTCGAGGATCGGTAGCCCAGTGTTGAAGACCCGGACGATCTCAAGGAAGCCAGCACGCTGTATGTACGACTGATATCACTCGTCCTAGCGGTGCGGCTGGTGCGTGCATAGTCTAAGAGGTACCAAGTCCTCCTGAAGCTCCGACAGGCACTTGGTCAGTGGTCCTTATCGTAGTGCACCTCAAGAATGGGGTACTACAGATGATGATCCTCCATCCTGGTTCAAATTTCAAATGGATATGTTAGAACAAACATTAAGAGTACTATAATATGATGGAACATTAGTGCATAAAAATAAAGTAAATGTAAAAGGAATAAACTATTATGCAAAATTAGAGAATAAACATATATCATAATAAACATAGCTCCAAGGTTCCAATGTACTAACATAGTAGTTCTAAATAGCATAGCAAACAATTAACATTAATATAATAAAATGTATGCTATATGCACTCGCTGTCCTTGTCTTCTATGCCTGCTAACCATGTGACTAGGTTCTTTGCAAACAAAGCAAAGATTTCTGCCACGGGTCTCGTTGAAGTCTCCCCCTTCGTACATGTCTTTGTTGTACCCTCTCATAGCGTCCATGTCCCCCTTGAGTCGCTTCTTCTTCCTCTTACCCTTGCCTACCTTCATTAGATCTGAATGTGGCACGTAGTCATAACCATGATAAGGTGGCCACTGTGTTGGGTCAAGGTATGGCTCGAAGCTCCTCTCCCAAATACTAACAGTGTTCGAACGGAGATACAAGGGTGACATATATGGCAGATCCTCATAGTTATACCCATGAACTCTACAGGTCGTGATCATACAAGAGCAAGGGACATGCATGATTTGAGGGACGTTGCAATTGCACTCTACTTTCTCAAGATCAACTCGGTAGTTTCATCCACCATAACGTTCGCTGCCCAAGCTTGTGCCACCCTTGCCTCGTACACTAAAGATATGGTGGCAGGGTCCATACGGCTCGGCGGTGTGTTGCTTGGCCAATTCCTCGGCCTCCTTCAAATATTCTGCTCTGGCCTTTCTAAAATGCCCTTGCTCAGCTATATTCCTCTGCGCAAGTTCCCACCTCTTGACAAAATATTCATTGCACTTATGAAAGGAGAACTCAACAATTCCAGACACAAGCAACGATTGAACTTTGGTGAATACACGGTTGAAAGACTTTGAGGAGTTAGCAGTCATGATGCCATACCTGAAACCCCCGTCGTCATATGCTAACATCCACTTAGCCTTCTATTCCATCTGCGCCTCTAACCAGGCCTTTCTCGCTTCATTTAGCATCTTGTCTAGTTCTCTCTTTATCTCCTTGAACTGGTGCTCTATACGTACACAACATAGAGCCTTTACCTTGTCACATACCTCCTCCTTCCTCTGACGCCATCAGAAATTAGCGACAAAGTGTCTCATGCACCATCTGTGCACTAGAGGCGGGAACCCATCTATATGCTCAGCTATGACATTAAGAAGCCTTGGGTGACGGTCCGAGATCAAACATATAGTGCGAGATGGGCCAAGCACTTGTACACGTAGAAGTCGCATGAACCATGACCACGATTTATTATTCTCCCCCTCTGCCAAAGCAAAATCCATGGGTACTATCTGGTCCTTAGGATCAATAGCAGTAGCCATCATCAAGGTGTCCTTATACTTTCCTGTCAGGAAAGTGCCATCAGCAAGTACGACTGGACGATAAAACTGGAATGCATGTTCTGTTTGCATGAACGACCAGAATACACGATAGAGGACATGCCTCAACGGGTCCCAAAAATACATCCCTCTGGTGTCCACAAACCATTTTAAGCTAGGGTTGTAGTAATGCATTGCACATAAGATGCGTGGCACTCTGTTGTACGCTTTCTCCCAACTACCCCAACGAATCACCAGGGCAATTTGCTTAGCACGCTAAGCCTTTCTGTACTTCACATCATACTTAACGAATCCAGATATGGACTGTTGTAACAAAGACACCGAAATATCATTATTGTCGTTAACGAGCCCCAATATATGACAGGCAAGGTAACGTGCAGTGAGCTGGTGATGATTTTCCTTCCCCCAATTTGTTAGGCAAGTGTGGGGTTCGACCACTTTACTCATCCTCCACTTGCCATCACTCTGTCTCTTTCATGCATTTAACCTCCACATACAACCATTTTTGCATATCACGTGGTACCTCAACTCCTGATCCAAATGAGTGACGTTGTACGACCTATGGTGATACACAGCATAGTCCTAAAGGAAGAGCTTCATCTCTGACATTGTATTGAATATCATCCCCTTACTAAAGATTTTTTTCTCATGGTCATACAATGATTTCCTGCACATCTAGAGACCGGTGCTACAAACTGCCATATCTGTCATGCTGACATCCCTATAGTTAAGAACGCCCCTAAAAGGTATGTTCATCGACCTTAGTTGCTCAAGCTCAGTCACTGTGTAAGGTGGTGGTGGAACATACTGCTGCGCTTCACTAATTCTGCCCCATGAATCATAGAGGGTATCATCTGCTGGCAAATCTATGACTAGTCTACCCTGAGCCTAGATAGCATGCAAAACCTCAGTTGGTACTGGTAATGGCATACCATGAATAGATACTAGCATGGCATGAACTGGTGTGGGCATAGCATGTCTACCTCCTTGGTCATCATCTGAATTGTTCGAATCACTGCTAACTACATCACCGATCCTGTCCTCCTCCTGCTCCTCTTCCAGTTCGAACTCGTTCACATCGAAGTCATTACTTATACAGCCTACTTGACTTAAATAAAACTACTCCTGCATCAACTGACCGTCCAAATCCATATTACCCTGAGTTGCTTCCCCTTCGACCCCCGATTCTTGCTCATTGTCTCCAACACCGTCAATGGACGGCCCGTCCAGGACACCCTACATCCTGTACCCATTCTCCACCACCACCTTAGCCATGGGCACATTGGAACCTTGGAGCATCCTATTGTAGCAGGACCAGTGAGCAGGGTCGCGCAATGGCATCAGGACATAGTGTGCCCTAGTCTTCCCAGTATCAAACCTCCCCTTCAGTGTGAAATCACTGTCAAACTTTGCATTTAAATGGACACAAAGGTTGTTGAAGCTAGGAGGTTCATCAAACCATTCCAATTCTTCTTCCATATCCTCAAATATACCATCTTCTCTCCTAACACTTTCTCCGTAGAAAACTCTAACACAACAATCCATCTACAAAAGCGTTTCAGAAACTTCATCAGGTCATCAAAATCGCCGTGCGTACTAACTAACTGACTACACCTATACTAACTAACTATACTAACTAATCTAATATACCTATACCAACAATTATAACTAACTATACTAACTAACTACACTAAACACACTAATATTAATACCTATACTTACTATACTAAGTAACTTTATTATCTATACATATCTAGCTACCTGCAAAACTAACCGCAGAACTATACATAACTTATATTTACTAACTTCACTAAATATCTTTGCTAACTAATTGTATAAATCTCTATCCAGTCAAACTAAATTTGAATCATAACCCTAGCAAAAAAAATTGACAGAGATGCAGAAGAGCATTACCTCGACAAAGATTATGGGTCACCACAATCCACCAATGCAAAGGAGATGGCCGGCGGCGGCAATGGTCGACCGGCACCGGCCTACTTCTGGAGGGCGGCGGCAATCCCCCCTTCCGGAGGACGACGATGGGGCAGCACAGTAATGTTCTTCACGGCTCGAGACAATGTAGAGAGATGGAGGGGCGGCGACGAGGACGAGCGGCACGTGACAGTGGGGAGCTGGAGGGGCGGCAGCGGCAGTAAGGGAGGCAACGAGACAGGGGGAGATGGAGATGGAGTCAGGAAGGACTGACACACGGTGGCAGGCGCGGTGGGCGACGCGGCGGCCGGGGTCGCGGCGGGTGGGGCGACCGCGGGCTCGTCGGCCGAGCGCGGCCGTGGCTGGTGTGGTGGCGGAGCGGCGAGCGGGCGTGGCGTGGTGTGGTGGCGCGGCGTGGCGAGCAGACGGGCGCAGCGTGGTGCGGCGTGGCTGGCGAGCGCGGCGTGGTGGCGCGGCGGCGGGCGCAGGGCGGCTCAGGGCGCGGCTCCTCTCTCTAACCGGTTTCAAACGGGCCGAGTGAGACAAAGAGAGAAAGGGAAGCAAGGCTGGGTACAAGGGGTTGCCGCACCATGATGCGTGGCGCGGCAGGCCCGCCGCACCGTGACGGGTGGCGCGGCAGACCTGCCACGTCAGCGGTAGCCGCAGCCGTTGACTGCCCCCTGCCGCGCCTCCATGCATGACGCGGCAGCGTGAATTAGCCGCGCCATGCAAACAGGCACGTCCAAAAATGTTGGTTTTGAAAAAAAAAATTAAACAGTGTCAGTTTTAAAAATAGTATAAAAAATGTGTTAAAAAAAATCTGGCGCCATGAATTTATACTCTACACGAGTCTACTATATAGTGCGGCCTCCCCCGTGCCTCGGCCTCTTTCAGCTTTGACGTTTTCCACATCTGAGCACCGGGCGGTTAAAATTGCCAGACGGTCAAACACGATACGTCGGTCGATCGATTCAAGTAAGTGATTGATACCCAGAACTGTTGCCTTGTTTAGTTCGGCCGGAATCGGCGTTTGCATAGCAATTTCATTTGTATTTATGAATTGTTGTCCAAACATTGATTAATTAGGCTCAAAAGATTCGTCTCGCAAAATTCAACCAAACTGTGCAATTAATTTTTGATTTCATCTACATTTAGTACTTTGTACATGTACCGTAAGTTTGATGTGATAGAGAATCTTCTTTTTGCATAGTATCAAAGTTATGAGTTTAGGGGAACTAAACAAGGGCTGTATGGATAGCACGGCATGGCAATTTTGGCGTAATGATTGGTTGGGGGAACTAAACAAGGGCTGTATGCATAGCACGGCATGGCAATTTTGGCATAATGATTGGTTGATCCTCCACCAACTACGATCCTAGACTCACTCCATTCGCCAATCTGTCTACCATCCTAGACTACATACAAAATGCTCACCATGTGAGCGAAGGACTACACTCAACGTTACCCAAAACAATATACATCGAGACAACTTTTCACTCTTTCAGCTGGAACTAGAGTACCACTCTTACATGAGCTCAGTTGTGTGTGAAGAACTTAAGGAACCAATCCTGGAATCAATCATTTGATACATCTGCACTGCAATACATCAGGAAAGAACATGCAAATTCCCCATGTGATATCGGCACGGCTGTGCAACAATTCCAAACGTCAACTCCAGGCACCCAAAACCTTCTACAGAACTAAAGCCTAGATAATAAGATAGGGTGTTCTCTGCTCTGAAACCTCGGATACGTGATACAAAGAAAACAATCACAATCAAAACTAATCCTCGTCCATGCCACCACCAGGTTGGGCCTCTCTTCTTGGACCTCCTGCCGGCTTGGCCATGATGATCTGGACAGTTCATATATTTACTCAAATATTACCATGTGCTCCTATGAAACGCAAGCATCAAAAAGAATTTAGAATGTAAGCTTAGCAGTCATACCTGGTCAACCCGTAGCACGGTGCATGCAGCATCGGCAGAGTATTTTAGGGCAAAAAACCTGTACAGCAAAATAAGCAAAGTGAGAAATCTGCTAAGGGGTCATCATCAGCAGCTTAAACTGCCACACAAGAAGTGCAAACCCATGCCCCAATTTGAGGGACACACGTATGTAGACCAACAATGGTGCAAGCATTTTCCACATCCAATGTGCACATGTTCAATTACCACAAAAGATCGAAATCATTCTTAAACCAGCTTACACGTGATTCCTACATCTGATTGACTTACTTTGTGACATAGAGGTCCCATATTTTTAAGGTCGAGCCGTCCTTGCAGGCACCTTCCTCCAGGTCAATGCCAACTTTCACATTGCCACTAGCATGCTCGGCATAAAGGGAGGATATTATCTCCATTGCGCTAAGTCCAGCATTTTCTGCCAGGGTTCTTGGCACCATTTCAAAGCTTTCAGCAAATTTTGCAATGGCATACTGGTCCAACCTGTACAATTATTAACAGCAACCAACAAATGATTCAGGGAAACATAAATTGATTGTTTTTTTTTTTTACAAAGGGTTAACCCTGCTCATATTGAAAGCAGATTAACTCTTACCCTGTACATGAAAAGTTATTAACTATCATGGTAAAAACAAACTTACCCTGTTTCCTTCAATGAGAACTCCTTCAATCTCTTTGCCAGCTCTATTTCTGTTGCAGCAGCACCAGGAATTATCCTACTGTCCCTGCACATTGACTAGTATAAACAAAAACAGTGAGAACTCGGATAGATTAGCTAAACAGACATGGATGTTACAATACAATAAAAGAGTTAGGTCACATCTACTATAGATACCGCACATATAACCTTGTACGTATTGACACCATCATCAACAGCTCTTTCAAGATCATCTAGTATACTGTCAGTACTGCCTCTCAAGACAACAGTAGCCACTGAATTTCCACCTTCTTCGTTCTTAACGACAGTAACCTTATAAATAAAAAAACAAAATAAAATGAATGCTGGCGAGGAAGAATAAAGATATATCTTCTGTAAAAGCACAAAGGGGGTAGAACATACTCGAGTACCACCAATTTCTTCAACGGAAACAGAGTTTGCATATCCTAGTTCATCGGCATTGGGTTGGCTAAGTTTCAACTATATTTCAAAAGAAAAAAAAAATCCAAAATCAGAATAAGTATGCTACTACTGACACAGGAACAAATACATCTGAAAAATCAGAACTTACAATTGCAATAGCCCCAGTAGTACGGCAGAATCTTCTCAGTTCAAACTTCGAGCTGATTTTCAGAACCATCAGTCTGCAAACAGAACATCAATAAATAACTGCTATCAAAAAGGTCTACAGACACACATGCATACAGTCTCAATTTTGGAGAATATATAACATATACGATAATTCTCCAGTCTAAAAGGAATTTTCAACACAGATCAATACTGCACAAAGAATTCAGGTAATCTATTCAGTTCAGAACATACGAAAAGCAAAAAACTCACTTGTAACGTTCACAGAAATGTAGCGCCATGTCACCAACTGCAGCTCCACTGACAATAACATTGGCACCAGAGTCAGCGACAGCTTTGATAAGCTCCTCCACCTTAGCTTCCTCAGTCTTAGCATAATTTTCTAGCTGCAAAAGCATATGTATTATAGATTCCAACATATATTTGCAGGTTACAGCTTGCAATGCAGCTACAGAAGCAAAGAAATATCATGTGCTCCATTTTTAAGTTCAGCGTATCCATAAGAAATGAATCCACAAATTATGAAAAAAGGAAAGTACTGTTGGATGCACGTCTACATAACGTAAAACACACAAAGCCAACTAAACAGTTTGCAACACCCAAACCTTCATGAGCATAGTAAAAGTAGGGACGACTTTAACAGAAGTCAAAAAAGATTCTCAGAGTAAGAACATACCTGCTCAGCGGAATGAATCAACACAGTTCCCTTTGTTTCAGTTGCTGAGGTATCGACACCACCAGCAAATACTGCAATCTGAATATTGATTGGTTTTAGAATTCAGAAAGAAACACTGCCAGACATCATACAGAAAAAGATGGGCACGGTGCTGTAACTGGTTAGGATTCCTGTGCATATTGAATTTCTAGCACCATGTTATAACATATAACTGCCCATTTAATTAAAATCATAGTTCCTATCCATTCATTGGCCTTAGCAGCAGTGTGAACTAGAAAGACTGAAATTAATAAAATAGTGTCCTAAAAAAAAACTCGACCTGCGGGGGGTATGACGGCCCCCGGGCATACTGCTAAGAAGAGATTTGATCTTCTCACACAGATCGAGAAAACCCCCGAACCCCCGCCCCCATCCTGACGCAGCAGAAATTCGTTGCCCTGTGAGAACCGGGCCGGGCCGTTTTGTGCTTTGGCTTGTGGGGACGGGCGAGGGGATTTTTTTACCCCCAGCCTGAAATTCGCTTCCACAGGGAGTCGAACTCAGGACCTGGGGGGGTACCATTAAGGTGTCTAACCCAACTGAGCTAGCACTTGTTGGCAAAATAGTGTCCTATGAAGTGTGATTTTTAAAAAACAAAAAAAGTTTACAATAGCACTGAGTACAACACAAGCAAATGAAATGTGTTGTGCCGTAACCACTTTAAATAGGAATTGGTTTGCCAGGGCTTTATGAGTGATGTAATAATGCTATATAAGCATACATGATTCACTTGACAGTAACAAAATACACAAACAATGAACACATGACTAAATCACCACGAGTAAATGATTATCCTTGAGCTTCCAAGAACCAATACTCGTAACCTTGTGAAAAAAATATTTAGAGCTCCATCCATTGCCCATTCCATTAAAAAAACTTCAAAATCAATAAAAAAGAAGGGTATAGAACTTTCACAGGTATAACCAGTGTGCAATGTGAATGAAGAGTAGCCTTTTGAGCTTACCTTTGCCTTCTCCACCCTTTTGATGCTACCAACAGCATCATTTTTCAGAACCATCCCACAGACGACAGAAGAATTGTGCAAACCACCTCCAAGCAGCTTAGCCACTCTAACATTGTCGACATTAAAGTTTGCTGGATTTTTGGGGCAAACTTGAATGCAGGCCTAAAAAACGATACAACAAACCCACTATTAGCTGATATCAGTATGACGTGCGAGGGGAAAAAAACAAAGTTCCCTATAAGCTGGTATGGATTAGCTTACATCAGCCACAAGAGGGCACAGTACATCCTCCTGGCCAAACTGCTTGCTCGCGACAGCAGATCTCATCCTCAACACAACCTCCTCCTTGTTTCTTACGTCCATGTTCTCTGAGCCTTTCTCAACAAGATCCTCCAAGATCTCAATTGTCTGCATACCGAAGACAGAAGCACAAAGAGTCTGCTATCAGACTGCATGTTTCAATGTTACAAAAGCCTACGGGCTTCAGGGGGGCAAGTCACCTTGTTGATGGCTTTGGTGTAGCCAATGATGATTTCACTCGGATGCAAGCCCATCCTGATGAGCTCCTCAGCCTTCACAAGCAGTTCACCGGCAAACGATATGGTGAGATTGGCTCCATCCCCAATCTCCTCCTGCTGAGCCCTGCCAGCCAGTACCAGGATCTTAGCAGCCGGGTGCTGAACCTCGAGCTCATTCACGATGGTGGCAGCATCGTTTGTCACAAACAGCTTGTCCAAGTGATTGATAACCATCTTATTCATTCCTACACTAAAGAAAACAAGTTAAACTACAACATCAAGCAATCGATCACTGGAAGGTTTCAGCATCTAAGTGAACTTTGGTCAGATGTGATTTACATAGTGCAGAAGACTAGGGTACTACAAACTAATAATTGCTTGTGATCCAAACATTCAACAAGGCTAAATGTGATTTCAAACGGCAAACCAGTGTACCAAGCGCCTCAAACTATCCAAACATTCATCAGCCTCGTCACCATATATCCCAATAAGCTCCAACAACCAGGCCACTCCTCGCTCCAGATCCCCCTCACTCCCCACAATAGCTAGAACCGGCGGCCTCACGCTACGCCACCGAAGACTGAGCACGCTCACTTCGCTCCAGATCCCTTCTCACTCCACTACTCCAGTAGTCACCACCCGAGTCCATAACCCGCGCATCGAAGCGAAGGCGCACGCGGAGCACGACTCACCGTTGGGGCCGAGGGAGGTGCGCGTGATGGCGGAGAGCTCGCGGCAGGCGTCGATGTTCTTGAGCACAGCCTCCTCGAGCCCGGAGAGGTGGCGGTGGCCCTCCTTGAGCATCGACTGGATCCCGTAGCCTGCCATCGAGCCGAGCCCCACCATCGTCGTCTCCGGCTGGGTGTGGGGACGGCGGTCTGGCGGCGGGGGACGGCGCCGGCGGCGAGTCGGATCGGGGAGAAAGGTTTAAACTCTGATCTTCACGTTGATGTACACAGGAAAGCGGGATCTTTGGGAGTGCGAGTGCCGGGGGACGGGGGTGGAGGCGGGGAGATGCGCCATGCGGAGGCCGCCGAGGTGTTCTAGAATCGTGGGTAAAGGAAGGGAAGGAAGCCCTAGGTGGCCGTCGGCCCGGGTAGGTAAGCCTGCTCGGCTTGTTGGGCCGGACTGGAGGTGTGTTAGGACTTGAGATTTATTTATTTATAATATATGTTTTTTTTAATTTTGTGTTTTGCAAAAATAATTGCTTGAATACAAAATGCATAAAGATACTCCTGTTAGTAATTTAAACTGATATGTAAAAAATAGCTTCAGCCTAAGTAAATTGACGGAAGCCATTTGAATCAAAGAAATTTAGGCCCTGTTTGGTTGGGCTTTTGGCTTTGGCTTTTGGCCCCAAAAGCCAAAAGCCCAACCAAAGGGGCTGCTTTTGGAGGGTGCTTTTTCAGAAGCAGCTGCTTTTCTGTAGTTCATTTTTGAAAGCTGGGTTGATCCTGCTTTTGGCTTTTGGCTTTCTGTTTTTCGAAATTGGTGGAATAAAAAGCTCTTCCATAGTTGTTTCAAGAGAGATAAAGATAAAAGGTATATTTTATACTTGTTTAACCAAACAGCTTTCAGCTTTTCTACAGCTCACAGCCCACAGCAGCTTTTCCACAGCTCACAGCCCACAGCAGTTTTTTCCCACAGTCACAGCTCAACCAAACAGGGCCTTACTCTTTTGTGTAGAGATTCACAACTTTTCAATTTGAGTTGGATGAGATAAATATATACAAAAATTGTAGAGGTAGAAGAGATCTACAGCCTTATACTATATTACATATTTTTCATTTGGGCCCTGTTCGCTTCTCTTATAATTCGTCTTTTTCAGCTTGTTTTTTCAGTCTAAACAGTGTTTTTCTCTCCCAACAAATCAGCCGGAACAATGTTTCGCTTGTTTTTTCAGCGAAGCGAACGGGGCCTTGAATTCAATAATGGTGATTTCCTAAAGAAAGACTGTATTTGCTATTTAGCGGTATGATCAAAATCTCAAAGAATTGTATAACATATAATTTGAAAATCAACTAAATAAGATTTACAAGCATCCAAACTATAATATGAGATTGATAAACTATCCAGAAGATATCAAGTGTTAACTCATTTACCTCCATAAACCTATGAAAGGATCTAATACCGAGGAAGGATATGTTTTGTTTGTATTGCACAACTAAAAAGTGGTTATTTATGTATGAAGTATATTGTTCATATTTACTCATTTCACAATTGACATAAGAATTGCAAATTATAAGGGGTGTTTGGTTCCCCTCCTAAACTTCAGTCGATGTCCTATCGAATATTTGATACATACATGTAGTATTAAATATAGGCTATTTATGAAAATAATTACACAGATTGAAACTGTTTTGCGAGATGAATTTTTTAAACCTAATTAGGCTCCGTTCACGTGCCCTTAAATCCGGCTTGATTCGCTTCTTTTTTCATTCGGAATAGTGTTTTTCTCTCACAAATTCCTCCAGATTCCTCCAAAATTCCTCCAAGCAAACAGGGCCTTAGTCCATGATTTGACAACTTGGTGCTATATTAAACATGTGCTAATAACGAATTAATTAGGTTTAATAAATTCGTCTCACAAATTACTGACTAATTTGTTTTTTATTACTGTCAAAAAATCCCATGCGACAGACACCTCCTTCGTCGGATCAAACCACCCTCTAAGTCTATGAAAGACTAAGATTAAGCTGTGCCTATTTCCTCCCGTCCACCCCGCGTGCGCTCTTTCTCGCGCACGTGCGACAATGACAACAACAACAACGCGACCGCCGGGCGACGAGCACGCACAGGAACAGGTACACGTGCCGCTTGTCCGCTTCTCTTCCCTTCCAGCTGCGCGAAACCGAGCTCCAGAACCCTAGCTTAAACTGCTTGGCTATCTGCATTTGGATCTGATCTAATTACAAGTGTATGCATGCCTGCTAACTTCCATTTTTTTATATTTT
Organism: Miscanthus floridulus; assembly: GCF_019320115.1. Lineage (NCBI taxonomy): Eukaryota > Viridiplantae > Streptophyta > Magnoliopsida > Poales > Poaceae > Miscanthus > Miscanthus floridulus. The sequence goes on along the minus strand of NC_089595.1, from coordinate 116,541,614 downwards.
TTATACAAAATTTTTTTTATATTTTTTTGCAAAAAATGATTGGGATCTTGCATCTGGCCTCGGAGGGAAGATCAACAAGGAGGAAGTCAAATCGGCAGTCGATGAGTGTGTATCTGAATCTCATCACTCACAGTCACATTTCTCGATGAGTGTTAGATTTAAAATTATATTAAAAAAGGTTAAAATTATAAAAAAAAATCCCACGTTTTTTTTAATTTTAACCATTTTTTAATATAATTTTAAAGAAAAAAGTCTATATAACCCCCAACTATTTATGGTGGACTACTTCATCCTCAAACTATAAAATCGGATTTTCTACCCCCTGAACTTTCTAAAATCGGTCAAATAACCCCCCAAGTGGTTTTGGACGGTGGTTTGCTACAGTGACGGTAGTTTTGTCTTTTCCTTTTTTATTTATTTCTACTGAATCTTTGAAAAATCATAGTAAATCATAGAAAATCATAAAATGGAAAATCCAATTTTGTTGGACTCCACATGAGTAGATCTACACAGTGAACATATAATATGGTATGCTTTGGTATAAAGTTTTTGCTGCAGCTTTAGATCTATGCTTTTCTATAATTAATTTAAATAATTTATAGATGCAGTTTCTATGGTCCAATTGTGGTGAAATTTTTATAGTGGGCTAATTATTGTATGATTGAACTGTAGTAAAAATTTCATACTCATTGGATCATGTATAACTTAGTTATAGATTTATTTAGGTTTATTCTTGTTAAATCTATGTTTTATCTATAACTAAGTTATACATGATCAATGAGTATGAAATTTTTACTATAGTTCAAACATACAGTAATTAGCCCACCATAAAAATTTCACCACAATTGGATCATAGAAGCTGCAACTATGAATTATTCTAATTAATTACAGAAAAGCATAGATCTAAAGCTACAGCAAAAACTTTGTACTAAAGCATACAATATTATGTGTTCAATGTGTAGATCTACTCATGTGGAGTCCAACAAAATTAGATTTTCTATTTTATAATTTTTCTGTGATTTACTATGATTTTTTAAAGATTCAGCAGAAATAAATAAAAAAGAAAAAGACAAAATCATCGTCACTGTAGCAAACCACCGTCCAAAACCGCTTGGGGGTTATTTGACCGGTTTTAGAAAGTTTAGGGGTTAGAAAATCTGGTTTTATAGTTTATGGGGTGAAGTAGTCCACCCTGAATAGTTTGGGAGGTTATGTAGACTTTTTCTTAATTTTAAACCTAACACTATCGGATTTTTTTTAAACTAACACTTTTGCCCGCCCCTATTGCCCTGGCACGGCCAAATGCCTGTGTCGTGCCATACATGGTGACGCGGCAGAGGGCTGACGTGGCGTGGGTCGGTCTGTGGGACCGATGACGTGGCAAGTCTTGCCGCGCCATCGAACTTGGCGCGGCAGTGCCGCGCCATGATCCGTGGCGCGGCTGGACCAAATATATACCGCGTGCAAGCCCGCCCGCCCGCACGCACCCCTGCTCTGCCCGTTCGCCCGAACGCCGCCGCCATCCGCACGCGCCCCGCCGCCAGCGCCCTGCCTGCAGCCGCACGCGCCCCGCCGCCAGCGCCCTGCCTACGGCCGCACGCGCCCACGCCCGCCCGGCCACGCTGCGCACGCGCCCGCGCCCGCACGGCCCGGCCTCGGTCGCTTGCCCACGCCGCGCCCGGCCACTCCCGCCGCGCAGCGCCCTAGCCGGCCGCGCCACAAACACCGGCGCGCCAAGGCCGCCCGCTCCTAGGTACATCCCTCTCGATTTCATATTTTTTTTATTATTATCTAGTATAGTTAGTATTTTTTGTATCCCTACGGTACCCCCACGAGCGGGAGACGCAGAAGCAAAAAAGTTGATGATGGTCTGCTAGTGCTAACATTTCTAGGAGTATATAGGGGCATCGAGGCTATTTTCATTGAGTATTAGTGTCTTTGCAATATCTTAGAACGACTATTGTTATGTGACGGAGGAAGTACTCCTTCCGTCCTAAATAAATGCACATCTCTCTTTCTGAAGTTAATTTTTTAATAAATTTGACCAAATTTATATAATAGCGTACTAATATTTATGATACATAATAGGTACTATTACATTAAGCATGGAGTATACTTTCGTAATAAACTTATTAGGAGATACAAATATTGATACCGTTTTTTTTAGTTTTGATCAAACTTAAACATATTTGACTACTCGAGAAGTAGGATGTGTATTTATTTTGAGACGGAGGAATTACTTATAATTTTGGAACCAAAGTTTTATATGGATTGATTATGTATTTATTATCTAGTATAGTTAGGATTTTGGGTTTAAGGATTTAGGCTAGTTACGTTAGTGAATTTGTTTGTGATTTGTTTGTGAACTTACTAATGTTAACTTGAATTTTGTTAATTTAAATACTCTAACGCTTTGTTTATCAATTTATAATAGGATGGTCCCTCCCACGTAGCACCCGTTGTATCCCATTCTTGAGGTGGAGTACGACGACCAGCACCGAGCACACATCTTGAGTGACAACGATGCAGAGGTGTCCTTGCCTCCTTTGAGGCCCCGCACTCACACCAGGGCGCATCAGTGGGACGAGCGTTATACGCCGTACATACGGCGTGCCGGCTTCCTCGAGCTTGTCGATGTTATCAACCACGGTCTTCCACCCCTTGACCCAGCACTATTTACTGCAGCTATAGACAGGTGCGAGTACATTCTTTATACGTAAACTTTCTTATAACAAATTATAGGCAACTAACCGTCGTTCTATTCTTATAATAGGTGGAGGCCTGAGACCCACACATTCCACCTACCTTGTGGCGAGATGACCTTGACGTTGCAGGACATGAAGGTTATTTTAGGTCTTTGGTTGGGGGGATTTCTAGTGACAGGGATAGTTGACAACGATCACTGGAGGGAGCTGGTGGCTTAATTTACTTGCTTTCTTCCACCAGACGACGATGCTTCCAAGAAAAATAAGTGAGTAATTCAAGCCTATTTAATACTTGCATTGCTTTACAACTAGCATCGGGTCTCATTTTCTTTGATCAATTACAGGAAAAGTTCCGGTGTTTCGTCGTCCTGGATCATAGAGCGTTTTGAGTACTTGGACCCACAAGCTGAGGAGGCATAGATCGACAGGTTCGCTCGAGTGTGGCTCTGACACTTTTTTGGTGCTTTCCTCTTCCTAGACGCCTCGGGCAACACCATCAGCTGGATCTTCCTTGACATACTTCGTCAGCCGTGGGAGAATATAGCGGGGTACAGCTAGGGCAGCGTAGTCCTGGCATGGACATATCGATAGCTATGCGTTGTCTACCGTCGCACCTCAGAACATGCGAACCTTGGGGGTTGCTCCTACCTACTCCAGGTTTGGTGTTGGGAACGATTGCCCATTGGGAGGCCCCTTAATAATGGTTTACCGATAATTACTTCGGTTCATTATATTCTTCTAGGTAGTTAGATATGATGAGATTATTTATTGCTAATTCATTATCGTGTTCAATGCAGCAATGGAATGGGCATGATACACTCCCTATAGCTCTGTATATCTGGATGGAAGCACAGTTAGTTAGAGGGAATGCGTGGCGCAAGTACAGGGAGTATACGGACGGTCTCGATGTCCTGACACAGCACCAGGTTACACTCTCTGTACTATTGTAGTAGTGTCTTATTCGATGTATACTATATCACAACCTAACACAATTACGAAATTTTAGGTGTTTTGGTGTCCTTGGGATTCTCCGGAGCTCTAGGGCTATCTAAGTCCTGTCACTAGGGACGAGTCACACGAGTATCGCTGCGACATCCCTCTTATTTTCTTTCATGTGGTCAAGATTCACTTGCCCATCCGGATCTACAGACAGTTTGAAAGAATGACAGGCTGTCCACCACCACTTTACTCCACCAATCAAAAATTGCACGAGTGCGTTATCGATTAATAACAATGCTACAATTTAGAGATGTGTTTGGTACAACTAACATCGTTTTGTTGCAGGTTTGATCGTAGGAAGAGGTACAAGACCAAGGATTGGCGCGTGACACACAGCTCGTACATCCATTTGTGGCAGACCAGGGTACCACATGCGGTCCTTGCGGGTCCTCCACACGACCAGCACACTTTCAACGAGTACCTGTGGTGGCTTCATATGTCTACGAGGACACATATCAAGCCCACGTATACTGACGTGGCGATTGACGAGGACTTAGAGAAAGATGTCATCGAAAATGTGTACGACGTTACCACTAGGGAGGACACACAGCTACAGAGAGCTCCGCTTCAAAGATACGTGGTAAGATACTTGAATCGTACAATTTGTTATCCTTTTGGTATTAAGTATGTATACTAAAACTATCCAACCGTGTTTCTGTACCTATGCGACACAATTGTCAAGGCTGTCCAACGAAGCAGCATTCCGGCTTCACGAGTCTAGAGGGCAGGGGCCAGGCGTTCTCGCGGCTTTTGTGGAGGTAAACATAAACTTGTCTGTTTTGAAAATATTTCTTTAGTGTATATGCGTTTGGGTAATGAACTAACTTTAACATCTATTTATGTAGAAGGTGAAGAAGAGCTGCAGGTAGCTAGCTCAGAAGTTGAGCTGCATTGACACTCCTTATGAGAAACTGCCACTCCTCGCGCGGTCGGGTGGCACGTCTTCAGCCTCTTTAAGGACACCAGACGGCTCTTCTCAGCCAATGACGTAGGGTGCCACTTCCGCGATGCGTACACCACCACATCATAGCGCTGGGAAGGACCCTGCAACCGAGGACGATGACGACGACGATGAACCCCCGGGCTTCCGCGGACAGCACGACCAGTGGGACGAATGGCCGCAGAACGAGATCGACATGTCTCAGCTAGGTGGTGCCCCGCTTGGCACCCAAGGAGCCTCACAGATACTAACAAAGATAGTTTGTTTCAATACGTAGGCTCCATGAACTAACAGTCATAAAAAATTATAAGTAATCTTGCATATCATATACCTGCAGGGTACGAGCCGTACGCACCATCGACGCGACCATACCGACATTGGCTACAATCTCAATGTGTTGCCAACAAATTCAAAGAGACAGAGGCGTCCGAGGGATCCTTACACTTCTGGGTCTTAGTTTGTTAGGTCAAACGAATATTAGCATCCGAAACTTGCGGGGTTATTTGGTTATGTTATCTCAAACTTATGTCAAAACAATGAATATATTATGTGGCAGCTTGTCAACTTGCTTCTTATTCGTTTTTTTGAGTCGCGGCAGCACTGTCGGCGAGATTAAGTACCCGGCGTTCAGGAACCGACAGTCCCGGCGTATCTGGACGCCGGTGGCAATTTTTCGTAATTGATTAGTTAAAATGGTGCATAACCGTATTATGAAAGACGAAAAACTAATTATTGGCTTATCAAATTCTCTATTCGGCCGTGAAAAAAACTCAACAAAATACGGGCGCGACGCGTTTCGAATCAACCATCCAGGTAGCCTGGGCGGGCGGCAGACGCAACGGCCAGGTGATGTGGCTGCTCGGGCGGTATATTTGGTCCAGCCGCGCCACGCAGCAGGGCGCGGCACTGCCGCACCAAGGTCGGTGGCGCGGCAAGACCTGCCACGTCATCGGTCTCCCAGGCCAGCCCACGCCACGTCAGTCCTCTGCCGCGCCACTATGCATGGCGCGGCACAGGCATTTGGCCGCGCCAGGGCAGTAGGCATGGCCAAAAGTGTTAGTTTTAAAAAAACCCGGCAGTGTTAGATTTAAAATTATATTCAAAAAAGATTAAAATTAAAAAAAAAATTCTCACCCACCGATGTTTGTTTTGTGGATATTTACCATGTTCGCTTGTTGGTTTCAACCAGGCTTATTCAGCCAACAGTATTTTTCTCTCATAACAAACCAACACTAGCTAGTTCAAATTAGCCCAGAAACCAACCAGCGAACACGCCGATTGTGAAGCTCCCGATGACGTTTGGGAATAAACGAACCTGAGGAGTTGACTGTACTTCAGGCCATATATAATTGCAGCTGCTTTGTGTTCTGTGGACTTACATTTCCAAGCATCAATGTAGTACTAGTTCGCTTGCGCCATTGCCTTCTGTTTTTATGTTTTGTAGGATAGTTGTTTAGGTGATTTTCATTTATTTTTTAGATGTGGGCTTTCTGAATCAAGAACCGGCGTGCTTTGTGCCACAGCTCACTAACTAGGGCCTTATTTAGATGCCATCCAAATTTCAAGTTTTTTCATTCTCTTTCCATTACATCAATTTTTAGCCGCTTGCATAGAGTATTAAATGTAGGTAAAGAAAATAACTAATTGCACAGTTTAGTTCGAAATCACGAGATAAATCTTTTGAGCCTAGTTGATCCACGATTGGATAATATTTATTAAATAAGACAAAAATGCTACTATTCATCAGGTTAAAATTTTTTCGCAATCTAAACGAGGGCCAGTACTTGTCTATGTTGCCCTTGACCTGTACGGTGTACGGGATTGTTACCTATTCTCATGTTTAGTGGTTGGACTAATAAATGTGCATCTGAGGTTGTATGACCAGGATGTCACTATCTTTCTCCTAGTCTAGTACTGGCCATGAACTGTAGAACCCAAGATCTTAGCTTATCTTGTGGTGCAGTGTTAGCTCAAGTCCAGTTTAGTTCTCCAAAAGTACACTATACAAATAGAAGATTCTCTATCATATCAAATTTGCGGTACATGCATGGAGTACTAAATGTAGACGAAATCAAAAACTAATTGCACAGTTTGTTTTAACTTTGCGAGACGAATCTTTTGAGCCTAATTAGTCAATGTTTGGACAATAATTCACAAATACAAACGAAAATGCTACAGTAGATAATCGTATACTATGCAAAGTTTGCAAGTGCAAACTTCGCCTAACTAAACCCGTCCCAACTTAGATCTCCACATGTCAGGTTAAGTTGTCAACCTGTCCTTTCATGCAGTAGATACCATTAAGGAGCATCAAAATATTCATTTTTTACCTTTGGATGAAACATACTGTAGAATCTGCTGAATGGAACTAGCATCCTGGTTCATATCATGTCCCTTCCCTTTCAAAGAAATATCTGTCTAGTAATTGTGTTTATTTTACTCTGATTTTATTTTAAAATTATTTTTCTAGGTATGAGAAATATCATGGATATTATGGAAGGAAGGAGGAAGCAAGAAAGTCCAACTACACTGATATGGTAATAGGACCTTTCAAAGAGACCTTTTGGTTTTTACAAATTTGATGCCCCTTATTCTAGCTGTACTGTGGCTTTTTAGATAAACTGCACCTGCTAAGCTAAAGGTTTGCCTGCTTGCAATTCTGCTCAACTAGATTGTCTTGAGGATAGATGTTATTCTAAAAATAATGTGAAGTATTGGCAGAACACATCACTCTATTATGTATTAACTGATCCATGGTGCTGAAACTGTTTTTTTGTTCTGCATGACCTTAGGATGAATGATAACAGCATTGGAGTGAGACTATGAGAGGCTATTTAATTCATAGTGTTTTATATACTGGAGATAGATAAATATCAGCAGCTGATTTTTTTTCCTGATTTATTAGGTTAACAAATATTATGATCTTGCCACTAGCTTCTATGAGTATGGTTGGGGTGAATCCTTCCACTTTGTTCACAGGTGAGAAGACCTTGCAGAACCTCTCTTTCTACTTAAAGAGAGAACTCCCTTGCAGAAAAATTATATGTTGACCTTCGATTTTTCAGAATGAATAAGTGTTTTAGTGCCTACTCTAAAAAAAGGTAACATAGGTTATGCTCGCCAGTGGTCCATGGTAATTTAACTATGCTGATTATGTTAGATGGAATGGAGAATCCTTACGTGAAAGCATCAAGCGTCATGAGCATTTTCTTGCCCTGCAGCTTGGCTTGAAACCAGGAATGAAGGTCAGTTCTCCTATTGAAATCTGTCTGTGAATTGTTTTTTTCTGCTCTTGCATGACTAGAGGATGTGTGCTTTCCTCTTTTTTTTAACTGTAGGTTTTGGATGTGGGCTGCGGAATAGGTGGACCGCTTAGAGAAATTGCAAGATTTAGGTCAGATTCTCAAGTTAAAGTTCTTTGATGCTGGTGAATGTGATGCCCTTGGCTATAACCTTTTAACAAACTGACCAATGCATTAGAATTGATTAATCTTTATCAGTTAAAATTTGGCACTTGTGGTCGATTTGCTTTGGAGGGATGGCACCTTCACTCTTTGTTTATTTGGAGCACCGCCTTCTTTCGTTTTTCTGTTAAAGCCCCACGGCTAACTGAATCATGCAAATGGTTTTCATGCAGCTCAACTTCAGTTACTGGATTGAATAACAATGAATACCAGATAACCAGGGGAAAGGTTCTTTGAAACCACATTTTTAAACTACCACCTTTCATTGATGCACTAGTTATCATGTTGCTCTTATGCTAACACAACACTTTGATGTTCAGGAGCTCAATCGGTTGGCAGGAGTTAGTGGAACCTGCGATTTTGTCAAGGTATAGTTGGCCTATCGACTAGGCCACATTGCTTTCTTGGTTTAGCTCTTGTATGTGCTTGCTACTCTTGTATGTATCCTTTTTTCAATTGCTTTGCTGTTGAAAATAATAAAGTAATTAATGACCTTTTTCTGAAAAATTGCAAATCTTATTATGCTAACAGTTCTATGCATTTGCATGGCTGTATAAAGAAGTTGCAAGGTTGATGCTTTTAGATGGAGCTTAGAATACTGTCCACATTTTTCCATGTTCTTCTATATAAGTTAAGATGCTGTTCTTTTTTAACAGAAGGTTGCTTTGTGGGCCTAATTCTTTCCTCTCCTGTTAGTTGGCTATAAGCTACTAGTTCATTATTCTTTTCTTCATGTTCTCATGTATGCCCCACTTTTTTCCATCCATATTTTGGCCCCGTTCACTTCGCTGAAAAAACAAGTCGAAACATTGTTCCGGCTAATTTGTTGTGAGAGAAAAAACTGTTCCGGCTGAAAAAAACAAGCTGAAAAGGACAGATTATAAGAGAAACGAACCAGGCCTTTATGGTTTATTTTCAATTGCGTAATGGTTTTATGGGGATACTCTTAAATTATTCTATTCTGAATATTCATTTGTTTTGTAATATCATCTTTTTTATTTTGGTCCTAGAGCATAATTAGCTGGCATATTCACCGTCTCCGGTTCTTTTTTTTTTCACGAACGTGCCCTTGTGACACGAGTTACGGTTAGTTACATCTACATCAATCCTACGTAATCCATTGATTACCAAAAGACAGACAAACTAACAGGCACACAAACACAGATAGAGTTCTCAGATGGCTAATTTACAGAATTGTTTTGCGACGTTGCCAAGAACAGTGGCAGCAAGCTAGTAAGGTGACGGAAGCCCGCTCTGACCCAAAGGTTGGCTTCGTCGATGATGGAGCCGAAGACTGGATGCCTCGCCGCTGCGTCGAACGTCCTGGAGTTTCTTTCCTTCCACAGTTCCCAGCCAACGAGCAATACCATGGAGTCGAATCCTCTCGCCTAGCCGTTTTGGCGACCCTTTTTTTCGACGTCGTCCACCAAACCTAGAAAGACGCCATGTCCAGCAGCAAGAGATCATCAAGCCCAGGGAGTCTGAGGGCCAAACTCCAGACTTCGACACTGTAAGGACAAGCAAGCAGAAGGTGGTCTATTTCTTCAGTCCCCACACCACAGAGGACACAAAGTCGGTGCCGTCTCTGGTTCTCTGTAGCCCCGTTCGGCTTACCCCATATTTAATTTGTTTGACTTCTTTTTTCAACTGGAACAGTGTTTTTCTTTCACAACAATTCAGCCGGAACAGTATTTTTCAGCCAGTTTCAGCCAAAATTATGTCAGCCGAACGGGCCGTAAAGTGTTTGCCGTAATGTTGCATGAGTAATGTTCTTAGTCTAAGGGATTATTCGTGATATGAACTAAGGCTATTTATGATTGCTGTTGATATAGAGTATGCCTCTAGTGCCCGTTACAACCTAGGGTCTTCGTTGGGTTTCCACCGCTCTTGTTGAGTACTCCATCTATTTCAAATTATAAGATGCTTTGAATTTTCTAGATTAATAGCTTTTGCTACGCACCTAAATATATGTTATGTCTAGATACATAATAAAAGCTACGAATCTAAAAATATCAAAACGTCTTATAATTTGGGACAGAGGAAGTGTGACTTTTCTCTAGCTCTGACTCCTCTGAAGAAGCCATATCAAACGGTTTACTATGAAAAGTTATTTGTAGTCCTCTATAAAAAGAGGAATTAGAGTTGTTTTGGAGAAGCCACCGGCTCCGGTTCCTTTGGAGAAGCCCTTGGGATAAGCTCTCCCAAACAAGACCTTAATGTTTGCTAGGCAAAACCTATCATTCTTAGGATCACTCTATAAAACCGCCGAATTCCTATGAACCTTAATGCTGAACCCTAGCCCCCCATTCTATAGGCCTAACTCCATAGCTCCAGGTGTTTGAAATGATACGTGTTTGTCTTATAGTCGTTTTTTTTAGACTATAAAAAAATGAATAATAATGTTGCTATAAATCCTAGAATAAATCTAAAAAAAATACGAGCACCTGACTTAATGCGGGTGGATAAGTTACACCGGTCACTGCAAGTAATATAAGGCCAGTCTTAGTGAAAGTTTTATGCTGAGTTTCATTTGCATTAAATAGGTTGCCACATAGACATGGCAGTGTATTTAAGAAGAGAAAAAAGAAATGAGTTTGGTACGATTACTAACTATCTATGAGCCATGAAATTAAATGCTCATAAAATTATGGAATAAAGCTTTGCATTGAGACTTAGTATTTCATCCAATTTTTATTTCATTCTATATTACATGGTTGTGTTGGAAACAACGTCATGAAACTACCCACGGAGAGTAGCCTAATTAACCATAAAAGCATGCACGTCACAGATAGGGATAACATCATAACAGATACACTATAATAATACATTACACCATCTTCTGTTTCAGATCATTGAACCATCTTTGCAGCAGCAGCAGGAGAAACTGAAGCCGTAGAGTCGATGTCTATGGTGAACCACGGGCTGCGGAGTGCGGCCGACGCCGACGGCCTCTTGTCGGCGTTGCAGGAGAGAAGCCGCTTCAGGACGTCGAATCCATCCGCGGACAGCCGCTCCTTGGGCAAGAGCTGCCGCAGCCTGTTGCGGTGGCGGACGGGCGGCAGGACCACCGTGCCGGCGAGCGGGAGGGACTTGAATGTCGGCCACGTCCTCTGCCCCAGCACGCCGAGCACGCTGAATATCCGGCGGAGCACCTCGCTGTCGTCCTCCCCGTAGAAGAGCGGCTTCCCGGTGAGGAGCTCCGCCATGACGCAGCCAAGCGACCACATGTCCACCATGGCGTCGTAGTCGGGCTTCCCCAGGAGCATCTCCGGCGCCATGTACCGCCGCGTGCCGTCCCGCTTGTACGGCGGCTGGTCGGTGATCGAGACGGCGAGCCCGAGGTCTGTTTGTTATGGAAACGTGGCTGATGATTTGTGATCAATGACTCGCCGTCACGAACTCACGATCCTTCCATTTGGAAAAAGAATATTGTTCTAGCGTAGGATCGGCTCAAATCAAGTCTTGAGTTTGATCAGATTTGGTTATAAAAACGTATCAGTATTTATAATATCAAAAAATTAGAACCATGGTCATAGAATACAATTTTATAGGGAATTTTATAATATCACTTATTTGATTGTTAACATAAATACCAATTCGTGGAAGCTTAAAGATCGCATTAGCCAAAAATAATTAATCAAAATAGACACCTTTGATATGTGTGTGGCACAAATAAACTATTCATGTGCCAAATAACACAAACTCACCATGCACCATGTTTACTTCTTGCATCTTAAAAATATTTCTCTTCACACTTCCTTCTTACCTTTTTAATTCTCTCGATGATAAAAGAACTAGTCTACTTTCATGTGTATTAAGCCCTGTTTAATTCATGAGGCTAAACTTTAGCCCGCCTCTTTTAGTCACATTTTAGCCCTCATGGATCCAAATAGGAGGGTTAAAAGTGGGGGCTAAACTTTAGCCCACTCCTTTTTCATTAACCCCTCCAAGGTGGGCTAAAGAAGGCTAAAAGTGGTCCCTTCATAGCAAAAGACACATATTACCCCCACCCACCCATATTATTCCCGTGCATGAGTATTAATTAAGGAAAAATAAGTCATTGTAGGGTATATGTCTAATCTTTAGCCTCTAGATCCAAACACCCCCATGGGCTAAACTTTAGCCCCTTTATTCTAAGGGCTAATCTTTAGCCATGGGCTAAACTCCCCATGGATCCAAACAGGGCCTTATATACACATGCTAGCCCATGTTTAAACATGAGAGTTATGCACGACATTTCAAGCACTATGCATGCCTTTTACTGTCACTTATTATGCATAAGTTACTTGGTTTAGCACTCACCTTAATTGCCACTCCAAAGTGAATAGCCATAAACACATGCGTGCTTTTGCTTAATTACCACTCAACTCAAAGTTAAATAGTTATGGCTAGCACCGTGCACATTAAGCCTGGGCACGAAAAACTGAGAACCGAACCGAACTAACCGAAACCGAAATATTCAGTCCCAGGTTCGGTTCCAGGTTCTCAGGAACTGAAATTATTACGATTAATTCGGTTCCAGCACTCGGTTAACCGAATTGACATGAAATAACCAAACTAAGTTGTTGGACCTCTTGTTTTTTTTTACTGCAGGCTTGAATATTGCTCTATGCTTGAATATTTGAGAGAACAATAACATATATGTGTTGTACTGTTGTTTTATGCTGCATTGTTGTTTAAATTGTCCCTTTTGGCTGCATGAAAATCAGGCAAAATGCTGCCGAAATTTGCAATTGAATGTATTGTTTCTTGGTTCCTGAAAAAATCGGTTCCATCGGTTAGAACCGAAACCGAACCGAATTAACCGAAACCAAAATTAGCTGAAGAACCGAAGAACCGAACCGATCGGTTTTGATTAACCGAACGCCCAGACTGAGTGCACATGCATGCCCCTTTTATGAGTAAATGATACAAATAGCACCATGATAATTCTCTTGAAAGGGAGAGGAAAGAGTATTTCAACCCATAATTCTTACTCTTTAAGTCTAGCAACCATCACACTAAGATATTTAATAATAAAAATTATTACTGTTATTTACATGGGCCATATTATAGTTAAAGTAATTTAGCATTGGCATCATAAATATACTCTTTTATAAATCTGATTAAATTTTAAAATAGTTTGTTTTTTTATTAAAGATGGAACTAGAATTTCATCTTTTTCGGACGGAGGCAGTAGTACAAAGTACACGGACAGAAAAAAGGGAACTCCAAGTTTTTTTTTTTTTTAGGGAAAAAGGGAACTCCAAGTTCAACAACCGGAAGGGACAACAAAAACGAGAAACAAATCAAATCAGGTAGCTAGCCTAGGTGTGCCACAACATGCTCACCCCTACGGGCTAGTACGTCCATACTAGACGCACAATCCTGGGCTCCCGGCAACCTACGACAGGTTTCCGGCCATGACAAACCTTGTCAGTGGTCACACAAGCAGTCCGGCACGTCCGACGTCCTCAGGCACGCAGTGACTCCTCGTTATGAGCAATGTGTTATGAACGACGTATAGGAATATGAAGTAAAGAATCAAACCACAGAGGAGACATACGATTTAACGTGGAAAACCCCTCCGATGTGAAGGGGAAAAACCACGGGCACCAGCCAGCAACAATCTCACTATCTCAAGAGTTTGGGTTACACGCCTATGGCGGCTTACAAGAGAATCAAGTCTCCACGAAACCCTAGCAAGGGTATATATACCGTACCGTACCGCGGGAGGCTCCGCCCCCCGCACCCCCCGAGCACAGGGGCGAGACCTGATGGGCCGGCTTCAGACTCCGCTACGCTCCGGCCCAAGCCTCCGGCGACGGGCCTCCGCTTCGCTCCGTCAGAAGCCTGGCCTATATTCTGGAGTGAATTTGGAACAACTCCAACAAACTCCACCTTGAGACAAATTCATCTTGTATCATAAATCAACCCTTCATCCTGAACATAACAAAGATAGAAAACCACTGGTGCCAACAATAGTCTCTTGGACTATCCAATTAAACCAACTAAGCTTGAGCACAGCTCAAACTTAGCAACAGGAACAGGCTTTGTCATCATATCAGCAGGATTATCATGAGTACTAATTTGCATACCTTCAGCTTACCTTCTTCAATCACATCACGCACAAAATGATACTTGATATCTATGTGCTTAGTTCTCTCATGGAACATCTGATCTTTAGTGAGGTAAATTGCACTTTGACTGTCACAGTGCAAACTTATGCAAGATTCAACTCCACAAAGCTCAGCGTACAAACCTTTCAGCCAAATTAATTCTTTGCACGCTTCACAAATAGCCATATATTCTGCTTCAGTAGTAGACAAAGCAACAACTGACTGTAAAGTAGCCCTCCAACTCACAGCACAACTGCCAACAGTAAACACATAACCTGTAAGTGATCTTCGCCTGTCTAGATCAGCAGCATAATCAGAATCCACATAGCCAATAAGACCCTTATCAGTTCTTCCAAACTTTAAACAGGAATCTGCTGTGCCTCTGAGGTACCTGAAAATCCACTGAACTGCCCTCCAATGTTCTTTGCCAGGATTAGACATATATCTACTAACAAGACTCATAGCATATGACAAATCTGGACGAGAGCAAACCATGGCATACATCAAAGACCCCACAGCACTAGAATAATGAACCCTTGACATGTATTCAATCTCTGCATCTGTACTAGGACACTGAGTAGCTGACAACTTAAAGTGAGGTGCAATAGGGGTACTAACAACCTTAGCATTTTGCATGTTGAAACGCTGAAGAACTTTCTTGATATAATTTTGTTGACTAAGAAATAGCAAACCAGATTTTCTGTCTCTACTAATTTCCATACCAAGAATTTTCTTAGCACTACCAAGATCTTTCATATCAAAACCACTACTCAATAGCTTCTTTAACTTAGTGATTTCAATCTTACTCTTGGTAGCAATCAGCATATCATCAACATATAACAGCAAATATATAGGTGATCCATTAACATGCTTGATGTAAACACAGCTATCATACTTAGATCTTTTAAAACTGTGTGCTAACATAAATGAATCAAACCTCTTGTTCCACTGACGAGGGGACTGTTTCAAACCATACAAGGATCTCTTCAACTTGCACACATATTTTTCCTTGCCAGGCACTATGAACCCTTCTGGTTGGTCCATATATATGTCCTCCTCAAGCTCTCCATGCAAAAACGCAGTCTTCACATCTAACTGCTCAAGCTCAAGATCATGTGAAGCAACAATACTAAGGAAAGTACGAATTGAACTGTGTTTTACCACTGGAGAGAACACATCATTGTAGTCAACACCCAGAATTTGACTGTAGCCTTTAGCAACTAACCTTGCCTTATACTTTGGAGGCTCGCTTGGAGATAAACCCTCCTTTCTCTTGAAGATCCATTTGCAGCTGATGGTCTTCTTATTCTTAGGCAAAGGTACAATCTCCCATGTACTGTTCTTCTCAAGAGACTGCATCTCCTCATGCATAGCAGAAATCCAATTCTCAGTATCACCACAACGAATAGCTTCTTTATAGGTTGCTGGCTCATGAACATTCTCCACCTGTTCAGCACAACTCAAAGCATAGTAAGACAAATTACACTCTTCAATAAGACGCTTAGGAGGTGCAATTGTCCTTTTTGACTTGCGTTGAGCAATAGGTAAATTCCTCCTCTAACTGCAAAATAGGAGGAGTTTGCTGAACATCATCATGAGCATCATCCTCAGCAACATCATTATCATGGTCACCATGCTCATCAATAGGCTCCACCTGCACACCTGTATCATCATCAACATGCTCCACCTGCATGCGCATACGCTGCAGCTCTTTTTCTGGAACATGATCTGAGGGCAAACTGTCAGTAAACATCACAGATTCATTGAAAACAACACTCCTGCTCATAAAAGTCTTTCCTGTTTCAGGATTCCACAATTTATAGCCTTTGACTCCCGAACTATAACCAAGGAAAAGACACTTAACAGCTCTAGGCTCTAATTTTCCATTATCAACATGAGCATAAGCAGTGCATCCAAAAACTTTCAACTGTGAATAATCAGCAGGCGTACCAGACCATACCTCAATGGGAGTTCTTTTATTTAGTGGAATAGAAGGCGACCTGTTTATCAAGTAACAGGCAGTATTAGCAGCTTCAGCCCAAAAATGCTTGCTCATCCTGGCATTAGACAGCATGCAACGGGCCTTAGATATGATGGTTCTGTTCATGCGTTCGGCCACACCATTCTGTTGTGGAGTATGGGGTATGGTGTGATGCCTAACAATGCCTTCCGATCTGCAATAATCATTAAATTCACGCGAACAAAATTCTCCACCATTATCAGTACGAAGCAATTTTACCTTCCTTTCAGTTTGCCTTTCTATCATTACTTTCCAGTCCTTAAAAGCAGCAAAAGTATCATCTTTCTGTTTCAGAAAATAAGGCCAAACCCTTCTAGAGTAATCATCAATAATTGTAAGCATGTAACGAGCACCACCAAGTGAGGACTTACGGGAAGGACCCCATAAATCAGCATGAACATAATCAAGAGTACCTTTAGTGGTGTGAACAGAAGTGTTGAAATGTACCCTTTTATGCTTCCCGAAAATACAATGCTCACAAAACTTTATTTTACTCGAAGTGCAGCCATCCAGCAGGTTTCTCTTCATCAATTCTGCCATACCATGGTGACTCATATGTCCCAAACGCATATGCCAAAGGTTAGTTTTACTAGGTTCATCATTAGTAATAGCAGCAACAGCGGAATCAGAACCAGGTAAAGTACACCCTCTAAGGACATATAACTTTGCAGAATTAAGATCACCTTTCAAGCAAACAAGAGAACCTTTTGATACCTTCAGAACGCCATCTGAACCGGAATATTTGTAACCTTCTGCATCAAGCGTGCTCAATGAGATAAGATTTCTGGACATCCCTGGTATATACCTGACGTTTTTCAGCGTGCGTGTCATGCCATCATCAGTCTTGATCTGAACTGATCCAATCCCCACAATGTCACACTGGGTTATCATCTCCCATCCGCACAACATCCCCTTTCTGCACAGGCTTATACGAGCTAAACCAATTTCTGTTAGTGCAAATATGAAATGAACATGCGGAATCGAGAATCCATTCATCATGACCAGCAACACAACCAGCAAATACTACCAGACAATCTCCAGAATCATCATCAGACGCAGCAGCAGCAACAGAGACCTTACCAGCCGACTTTTGTTTCCTCTTCTCCTTATTCTGTACTTTTCTGCAATCCTCAACATTATGATTTGTCAGCTTGCAATAAACACAGAACTTTTTATTACCATGCGGCTTGGACTTTGAACGGCCTCTCCTTTCGTAGTTCTTTCTACCATCATTGCCATCATTGGAGGATCTGTTTTCAGTTCTGCCTCTCACATGCAAAGCATCGCCCTTGGAGGACGACGTCCCGTCATTCTGCACCATGCCTCTCATCTTCTCCCTAGACTGGAGAGCCTCATAAACTTCCTTTAGGGTTAGTTCATCACGGCTCAAAAGTATGGTGTCACGAAAATTTGCATACGAATTTGGCAAAGAACATAGCAGTAAAAGACCTAAGTCCTCATCATCATACTTCACCTCCATCGACACTAGGTCGGCGACGATCTTCTTGAATTCAGCGATGTGGCTCATCACTGAATCCTCCTCCTTCATCTTCAGGGTGAACAGCTTCATCTTCATCTGCATCTTACTGGTTAGATCCTTGGACATACAGATCGATTCCAGTTTCAGCCATAGTTCTGCAGCAGTTTTCTCTTTCAGACACTCCTGCAAAATATCATTATGAAGATGCAACTGAATTAGGGCGAGCGCCTTCTGATCCTTGCGGATCTCTTCTGGAGTCCACTCGGCCTTCCTCTTTCCGAAACTATCCAGCGCCTCATCATAGTCATGAGTCTGCGCCAGAATCCCCCGCATCTTGACTTGCCATAGCGAGAACCGCGTGTCGTAGTTCAGCAGCGGAAGATCGAACTTCATCGACGTCGTCATGAACCCTAACAGCAACCAAAGCTCTGATACCACTTGTTATGAACGACGTATAGGAATATGAAGTAAAGAATCAAACCACAGAGGAGACACACGATTTAACGTGGAAAACCCCTCCGATGTGAAGGGGAAAAACCACGGGCACCAGCCAGCAACAATCTCACTATCTCAAGAGTTTTGGGTTACACGCCTATGGCGGCTTACAAGAGAATCAAGTCTCCACGAAACCCTAGCAAGGGTATATATACCGTACCGTACCGCGGGGGGCTCCGCCCCCCGCACCCCCCGAGCACAGGGGCGAGACCTGATGGGCCGGCTTCAGACTCCGCTACGCTCCGGCCCAAGCCTCCGGCGACGGGCCTCCGCTTCGCTCCGTCAGAAGCCTGGCCTATATTCTGGAGTGAATTTGGAACAACTCCAACACAATGCTGCAGCTGCTAGTCCAAGTATAGTAAACCTTGGCTTGCAGCTCACAGTCACAGGAGCGTTGCTTGCAAATACACTCGGGAGTGAGATCAAACAAAACGGCTGCAGAGATTCACGATCACCATCCTGATGAACACGAACACTAGGCACCGGCTCGAGCTGCTCAGCCATTCCAACTCTCACCGATCGAGCTAGAAGAGCCAGCTATTTCTGTCCGGGCAGACGAACTGTGTCATAGCCAAGCTGAAGCTCTACCAAAAAGATCTAAATCTGATCATGGGCTATCCGACCTACCTAAGCCAATCCGATCCGCCCGAAAAACAACCCGATTCTGCCAATTCATTGCATCGCGTAATCCGACAACAAAAATTTGGCAACGACGACGACGAACCGCACATTGCCGTCGGGGAGGTGAAAGCATTGGGGGCTTGCTGCCACAGCTGCTACTCGGTGAATTGCATGAGCTGGGAGCTCTTTTTGTTGAACTGATTCTGAGTTAAGATAATAACCAGCATCATTTGCGCTGTTTCTGACACGGATATCTAGGGCTACAACTGCATATTTACATCAATGTTTGAATCAAGAAACTAACGATGCCGCTATATAAATATACTAATAACGAATCGTCTGCCTCAAAATAAGCGGCCGCTTAGCTTCCTTCCACCCTAGCGCTCCTCTGATGTGAACTTGTTCCAAGCATCCTGCAAAATAGGTGGCAGCAGGTGAGCAAAGTTTCTCTCCTTTGTTCCCGCTTCATTTACTGATATGATTGAATCATCGCATGACACAGGTAAGAGCGCGAAGCAGGAAAAGCCGTGCGTCCAGAAATGAAGTTTTTGCAGCAGCATTTCACCAATAAAAAAAACTTGGTTTGCAGGCAATGCAAAGTCTTCGAACAGACAGAGTTCCGGCAGGGCAAAAATGTGCATCAAGGGTCTGATAATAACTTGCAAAAGTTCTTTGCAATTGCCTTCGCAAATGTGCGTGCATTTTCCAGACTGGTGTGGTTAACAGGGACACAAAGCGCGCCAGCTTATGCATAAAAGGTTGAGAGAAAAAGGAATGACTCATGCAAAAGTGCAGGAAATTATCTAGGACGTTCCCAGAATTATCGCAAAATCAGAAACCGAAGTTCTAGAAATAAAGTACTCCTTGCAAGAGAGAAAAGGAGACTCTGGAAATGCAACCAGAAACAGAAAGGGTTGCTCTAATGGAGTTCCAAATGGACCAGAGCATTCCATATGGACAAAGCACATACCTTAAGAAGATCGAAAACCTTCTCGCAGATGTATTTCTGTCTGATTGTAGCACCCCTTTGCTGCAATTTATCTGGATGGACACAAAGGGTTGCCTTCCTGTAAGCTTTCTTCACAGCAACAGCTGTAATGAGATCTGTTAGTGGCACCGGTTGCCAGCCACTATCGGCACCAAGAATCTGCCAGGGAAAACAGAGCAACACATGACAACCTTTTCCATGTTCTATGTTACGGATTTAAAGATGCATGAAATTTAACTGCTTACGTATTGCAATGTGGACAGCAAGGCCCTCAGATTTCCTTCCTTTCCATTTGACCATCTCTTGATCTCAGGATCCAGGAATTCAGACAGCCTCTGAAATACATAAACACCAATACTATGAATAAACGCAGATACAGTGAGACTGTTCTCTGTATGTAAATGCCTTACATGTTTCTCTGCTTGCTCTCTTTGAGCTAGCAGGTCCCGCATGTTCTTCTCAGCAAGCGCTTTTGTCTGAAAATAGGGAATGTGCACGTCACCAAACTACTGACAAACATAAGGCAAAAAAATGAAATAAAACCCAGAAAGGAGTATCAGCTATACCACACGCTCAGCTGTGCGTTGATGCCTCTCTAATCTTGCTTTATGTCTTAAAGCGGACTCAACCTCAACCACAGCTGCCAACAAATATCAAAGAGCAGAAAATTAGAGTAGTAACAACCAAATATATTTTTACAAAATGCATGCAAGGCTTCCTCGGAAAACATGATTTACAATAAAGTCTTGAATATATTAAGTACCTCTGTTGCCGGAATCTGGGTTTCGAATGAAATTACCAGAAGTTGCCCTCTGAAATTGTGACTCCTGTCGAATGTCCTGTATCCAGAATCAAGATTTATATCTAGTCAGCGATTTCTCTAAAAAGGGGAAACAAAAAGAAAACAAGGTTGCATAGTAGAGTCTGAATTTCAAACTGCATCACACAATGGACCATACCAACGAAATACACCTACCTGATTGGTGGACTTGAAACTCTCCTTGAAAGAGGATTTGTATCGTTCCCTCCGTTCTCTTGCCTCTGCGAGAGCCTTCTCAGCCTTCGCCTTTTCTATTGCCCGCTCCCGAGCTTCAGCAGTTGCTCGCTCAACTGCCGCACGTTCTGCTTTTATCCTAGCTTCTCTAGTAGCCCTTTGAGGAGCAGCTTCAACACTCGCTCTCTCTTCTTTCTCTCGGGCCTCTGCAGATGCCCGTTGCCGTGCAGCAGTAATTCTTTCCAAAGCCATCTTTTCTGCCTTTTCACGAGCTTCGGCAAATGCTCTCTCGTGTGCTTCTCTTGTCGCTCTTTCAACAGCAAGTCTATCCTTTTTACGCTCCCTCTCCCTTTCTGCCTCTTCCAATTTTCTTCTTTCCTTCTCTTCAGCAAGTTCTCTGTCTTTATCCAATTTCCTTCTTTCCTTCTCTTCGGCAAGTTCTTTTTCTTTCTCCAATTTCGTTCTTTCCTTCTCTTCGGCAAGTTCTCTTTCTTTCTCCAATTTCCTTCTTTCCTTCTCCTCAGCAAGTTCTCTTTCTTTCTCCAATCTCCTTTCGTTTTCTTTTTTCTCTTGTACTCTTTGAGAAGACCCTTTGTCCTTCTCACATGCACTATCTGCTGTCGTCATGTTCTCCCTCTCTTTGGTCCTCTGAACTCCATGTACCTCTTTTTTCCACGTCCCAATAGGAACTGATGTGGGAGCTTCAGCAGATTTAGTTACACCACACGTCGTCTCCAAGGGAGATGGTACATGCTCTGCCTTTGATATCCTTGCTGTAGTGTCTTTTTCTTCCATTATGCTTGCCTTCTTATGATCTTCACATGTAGACCTTTCTGTTGGTAATTCTCTTTCTCCTCTGTTGGAAACCTCTCCGGTGCTATCACTTGTAGCTTTGCTGACAACTTCATCGCCTGAAAGGGATTCAGATCCAACTTCATCACAAGTTGTATCACGCTTTGCATCTACACCATTTTTTCCCCTGTTGGTGCTTTCAGATGAATTTTGGTCCAGGTTACAGTGAGCAGATCCATCTTCAGTACCTGTGCACTCACTATTTTCTAATGCGGTTTCATCTGCTTCTTTGCCATTAATATCAGAGATAAATGCATCCATTCCTTCTTCCATGTTCTCCTCTTCACCATGCCCTAATGACCCATGCATTCCTTGATCCAGTTCTCTTTTGATCAACTTGCTAGCTACCTCAAATACATTCAGCATGTTTGATTCTTCTGGGTCCGCAAAGTTATCATTTTGTAGAATATCATCATTTGCATCTTTAGGACAATCAGCGTCCAGATCCACAATTGTTACTTCAGGGTGTGCACATGGACCAACTTTCTTCTCAATTTCGAATTTCTGTACTTTTTCAGAGACTAAATTTATCTTGGCTCCTTTGTTATGGAAGTGTGATGGCAGCAAGAGCGATCCATCAATAAAGCTGAATTTTTCTCTTCCATAACTTTCAGCTTCCTGCTCAATTCTATTAGGTCCCCTCGTGAAAGCATCACATACATCAGATTCTTTAAGTTCTTCTAAAATCAATGATTTAATGTTACTTCCCTGGGAAATAGCAACATTAGATACATCTGAGGATTCCTGTAACTTTTCATTACTCCGAGAACTGTGTTGCATCCCGCTATCGCAAGATACTTCTGGTGCCAGTTTACTGTTTGTGTCCTCTTGTGATGTTCCTGCTAATGGACTTAAATTTGGACTAATATTACCATGGTCTCTAAGATCACTGGCATTTACTGATAAGCAAGCCTCTGGTAATGAACCTGAGACATCCTTGAAGACATCCAGCTTTGTGGAGGCTCCACTTGTAGGAAGCTCAATACATTTATCAGTATCATGGCTTTCCTTAGCATTTTCCAGTGTTACAAGTCCCTCACCAATTGAATTATGAGTCTCTTGGTGTGCCATATTTTCTGTAGAAGGTTCTAAAATCACAGACACCCTATCTTTGTCCACTGGAGCCGTCTTGTTCTCCCCCAGATTTACATGTTTCACCCCCACATTCCTGCCATCATTAACCTCCCATGGTTTTTCATACCTGTCCAAGTCAGAGTCTGCTGCATTGAATTCAGTTTCCCTCTGATCATTGATGACACTAGTAATGGGATCCGTTTGCTTGCATTTATCACCTCCCTCTGTGACTTCATCAGTTTTGCATTTCTGATCATCTCCGGATAGCTCAAAAAAGTCATTACCTGACTTCCAGTTGCCTAGTTTCTCTAGTTCACTGGAAGTTTGACAGGACTCAGTGCAGTGTTGCAACATGTGCTGAGGCTTCTCCAATGGAAGTACCTTTTTCCCATTGTCATCGAAATGATCTAATCTGACTGCACTTAACTTTTTATGCCTGTCAAACAAAGAATCATCAGGGTTCTTTTCTTCTTTCGATGACTTTTTCACCGATAGTTTTTGTTCGGAAGTATCGACATCTACAGAAATAGGAGACTTGATTTCCATAGACCTTGTGCTTCTAAGATGACTTGGCTTCTTCCGCAATTTAAAACTGTCACCTTTTCCCTCTAACAATGCTTTTGCAGCCTTTAACCTAGCTTCGGCAAAATCCATTGCCTCCTTCATAGCTGCTGATGCAGAAGTTGGATTGCCATCAACTTTCTTGTCAGTGTGAGGCATGTTGCTACTTGAAGTGGTATGTGCAGCAGAAGTTGGAGAGCAATTGTGGTTTACAATATTGACGCATCCTTTAGCTGCACTCTCTTTCTTGTTGAGCAGTTTAGGTTGCTGCCTCAATATTGGCTGTACTTTGATTGGTTGTGTCTGTGCATCACTGTCAGATACCCAAAGAAATGCATAATCAGGAGGTGTTACAGTACTGCATGTTGAATGAATATCAGAGTTCTTGTGGTTTTCATTTGCTGATATACTTCCAGAAATAGGTGTCCACGATAGACTTTGTTGCTTCTGATCAACTGCAAAATCACTCTCAGGACTCCGCACACTCGTGTTAGCAGAGCTTGGGTTCTTATTATCATCATCATTGGCCATTGTGCCATTGTCAATTCTCGAAACATGATTGATTGCTGTATCATGTGACAAATTGCGAGAATCAATCACAAAGTCCAACGAAGGTTTAGCTGTGCAGGTCGTCATCTCAATTAGATCATCGGGTCTCCTCTCAGTAGTTTTGTTATATGACACCACAAACTGCAGACTTTCTGTGTCTGGAGAGAAGGATATTGGAGAAAACTTATGGTCTTTAAAGTGCTGGCGATGATCCAGATTTTGATAGTGTTGATGAAGTATAGAAGGCTCATCCTCCAGCTGGCAGGATTCTTTTTTAAACGATGATCTGTTAATACAAAAAGTTGACGGTAAACCATGTGACAGATAGGAAGCACAGATACACTTTTAACTACCAAAGTAGAACAATCATGTTACACTAAACATGTTGCTGAATTACAGAATGCAGATTGAAAAATCAAACTTGATTGTTTTTGCTGGAATCACATTTTGCTGCATGTTATTTTCACTGAGATGCACTTCATATATAAGACAAAAAACACAAATATTTGATGGTAATTACTGGCAGTAGATATTACAAATATAGCATATCGACATCACTCATTACCTTTATCAGCATCCTGTCAAAATGGATGCTGCAGCATACAACACTACAAGATATACATACGTTACAACCCCCAACCCCACCAAGTAACGCTTCTACTCATTATGGACAAGACCTAAAAGGGGAAAAAAAAGCAAAGGAAATGGACCAGATGCAAAAGGAAATTGACCCGATTCCCATCTCCTATCTCACCTCCCGTGGTGGTTTACTCGTTTTCATTATCCTTGCAATGCCCATGGCCAGCTAGCCTCACCAGCTTATCAGATGTAGCTTGTTGGCCAGCAAGTTCATAGTGCGCCCATCCATGTTTAATGCATCCATTCCCTAGCAATATAACACATCAACCGGACATGCTAAAGTGTGGTTTGACCACTCTTGCACTGACCTGGCTGATTTACCCAACTACCACATCCTCTTCAGTTCCACATGTTCCTATTGTTGTGTAGCACTAGCTTCTTCCTCAGGAGGAAGCAGGGACTTCTAGTTCCTTGGTTCTACTACAATCACTGGTAGATCTTTCACCAAATAATGGAGGAGCACCAACTCATTTGGCGCTATAAGGTGTGGTGGGCCCATGATTAAAAATCATCGCCAATGGTTACATGGAATCTATTAGGGAAGATTGGTTACAACTGAATGAGACAGGGAAACTGCTCACATGGGCGAAAAACACAAATCAAGGGATGTCCATTTCTGTGCGTACCACTAACCATAGAAGAACATACAATATACATGCTTCCACCAACCAAAGTCAACCTTATACTTGATTTTAAGAAGCAGTGAAGATTATTTATCTATACCAAGCTTGCCTGACGAAATTCGTACCAATCCTATGAATTTCGTTCACGTCAACTGTGGAAAACTTATTATCAATTCATCCTATCCTATATTCCTACTCTTCTTGAAAGTTCAACTTTGTTTGAACTCCATGGAAATAGTCTGTGCTTGTAATGTCTGCAGACCGTATGAGGATCTCCACCAGGAGATTACAACCTAACACATACATCTTAATTCCAACAATATATACGAAGATAGATAGGTCGCAAACGACGAGTCCTTAACAGAAACCCCCAAATTCCACAGAAGCACCAAAAAGAAAGGTGCAAATGACAACACCTGATGGCACCATTTCACGCCAAGCCGAATAATGAGCGAGCAGAAAAGGCTCTGCTTTCCCCTCAAAGAAGGAAGACACCTTTACGAACTAGAAAATGCAAAACTGTCCAGAAACGCTTAATGCTGCATAAGCAGCTACTCCAACACAAACAACACTCTGGACGGAGAGCAAAGCGGTGTAAAAAAGAGGATCGGACGGAAGAGGCACCTTTTCGACGAGAAGAACGGAAGATGTGCAAGGTAAAAAGCCCGCAAATCTCCACCCCCAATCTACCCACCAGCAGACTACGACGTGACACGGTCGCATTTCCGAATGGAGAAAGCAAATCGTGAACCCCACTCAAGGCCGTCTTTCAAATCCACGTCTGCAAACGAAGAACGCCCAAACCGGGGAAGCAGCAAAGGCCGCGCGCACTGTTCACCCAGCCGGAAACACACACACAGGCAGGCGATGAATGTCGGAGTGGGTCAGAGGGAGGGAGCGCGTGCAGCACAGCACAGACCTGGTGGAGCTCCCGCTGGACGAGGCGATCTCCGGGTCCGTATCCCTGGCAGCCTCGGGCTCGGGCTCGCGCTGCGGCGCGCCGAAGAGGTCCTCGTACGGCAGCGCGAAGTCGGCGAAGTCGAAGCGGCCGAAGATCTCCCCGTAGTCCCCCTTCCCGCGGCATGCGAAGAAGCCGCCGGCGCCGGCGCTGGAGGCGGGCGCAGGCGGCAGGTCGAGGTACGGGATGGAGCAGGTCGCGGCGACGCCGCCGAACACCTCGGCGTAGTCCAGCGGCGCGCCCCCGAACGGCGCCGCGAAGCGCGGCGGCCCGCCGAACACGTCCCCGTACGCCGCCCGTGCCGCCGCCGCTCCTCCTCCTCCGCCACCAACGCCCGCCGCTCCCGTCGCCACCGCCGCCGCGGCTGCCTTCCGGTGGTGCCTCCTCTCCCTCCGCGCCGCCTCCATGGCCGCCACGCGCGAGCGCGCTACCCCCTAGACCCTCGCCCACCCTCCGTGCACAGGGGTTTGGGGGAGGGAAGGATGGAGGAGAGGAATGGAGAGGGAGGCGAGCGCTGCGCGAGGTCAGAGTGGGAGGAGACGAAGCGCAGGGGGGAGCAGGCAGGCGGGCAGGGCTTTACTCGGGAGTCGCTGCGTTTGGGACGGTGTCCGTCCGTGTTTTGCCACTAAAAAAACCGCCGCGCCTGTGTCGCCTCGTCCTTGTGGGGCATGGCAAATGCCAATCAGCATGGGCGCCGCGGTGTGGAGCGGGAGCGCGGAGGGCTGCTGCGGCGGCCATACCAACAAACAGCTCTCGTAACAAATAACCTGTTTTTTTTTTTTTTCCAGCCACGACTTATCAATCAAACCAACAGAGCAATATATTGATGTGGGTTGTTTTTACGTTGTGACTGCACGGAAAAGCGTTGTCTCGCCGGAGCGAATAGCTGAATGGAATGGATGGGCTGGCGGGGGATGACCGTCCGTTCATCCGACCGTCCCGTCTCAGGAGGGGGCACGGCCGGAACCACGTCGGCGTGGGTCCTTGTCGCTTGCTGCCTGATGCCAGCTACGGCCTCCGGGAGTTGGGGTGTTGCAAGACGGCGGCGGCTTTGTGGTTTTCACCATGGCGACGCTTTGGCTTTGGGTTGGGTTGCGGCGGCGATGGTGGTGGGATCAATTGTCTTTGACACGCTTCTAGGTACTCCCTCCGTCCCTAAAAGAGGGTCGTTCTGAGATTTTGAAGGAGTACCAAGAAAACCATGATTGCTCTACCTTCACGTCGTTCAAGCTCTCTCACTCAGGTAGTGTCTCTACCGATGAGTGGTGAGATAAGTAGCTGAACCATGGTAGTGGTAGGTGTGCGACCCACAAGACAACATCAAACAACACTCTATAAGGGACAGTTTTTGAAAGCTAAAACGACTTTATTTTTGGTACAAAGGGAGTAGGTTTTGTGCAGGGGTACTCATTTGTGTTTCCGACCTAGTACAAAGTACTAGTACCAGCGTGCTAGATAGACCGAGTGAACCAAGCATGACGTTAGATAGGGTACAATGTCATTTTTTATCTTGAAATGTATGTTAAGACAACATAGATGTACCAATTGCCATGGCAAATTTGGTAAAATGTTAGGCGATATTATATTGGTAGCTACCATTCTGCTCTGGGCCATATAAGAGTGCACATACGTACGTGCATGCGATCTCATCTGTGCCATGCAGATTGCCGCCTCCACCATCCGATTTGCCATGGACGAACGACAAATGCCTCTCGAATGCACTCGGGACATGATAAATAGATATACGTTATCCGAACACGATGCCTTACGTGGCCGAGTCGAATGACGTTAACGTGTTAACATGATGTGTGGTTTTTTTTGTCCGTCGAACTGTACCTCCTTCTTTTTCCTCGAGATTTTTCTTTAACGGATCTCGTAACGGCTAAGATTAGATCATATTCTTTTTGTCTCCGAATATTCGACAACATTTGACTCATTCGGTGAACACATTTCAAACAACTTACTTCCCCATCCGGGGGGGGGGGGGGGGATCTAATTACGACCGAATGCCAAGTAAAATTATTTTGAGATAGGCTAAATTTATAACAAAAATATCAATATCTATAATAAATCAGATTTGGTATTAAATATATTTTTATAATATACTTTATCCTATAGATATATTGATATTTTTTTTGAAGAGAAAGATAGATAGACTTCATCTTATAGATATATTGATATCTTTTTTTGAAAAAAAAGATAGGTGTAGATATACCGCCTTAAACAGTTTGAGTATCGACGAAACAAACAAGAATCATATCCTTTTGGGAAGGAGCCAGTGCCATGATAAAATAGAGAAGCATAATGGCTGACTTGCTGTGGTATCTATGACCTATCTAGCAGCTTGAACCTACTACTGGATAGGCAGGCCAGGTTCTCTCCAGCACCTCCTCCGAAGGACTGCTCCTACTACGTGCGATTGGCAGAGTCGTGCAGTTGGTCAACCACGGACCACGGTCCTTGCGCTGCATTACGCCCGGAGTGCAGGACATGTCCACACTGTACGTCTGTAGGAGTAATCTGCACGCTGCGATGAGGCCCGCTCTAGTTGCTCTACCATCTGCCCCCATTGGTTCGCCGGACGTCGCGGCTACGATTGCTGGGTCGCTGGGACCAGCCGAGCCAAAAGTCGGCACGGTCTAGTACACGCTGCCTGCCGTCAGAGTCAAACATCCGCCGACCATGTACACACTGACACAGGGGAGTGACTCAGCCTCGGCTCGTGGACAGCGATGCGCCCTCCTGCTCCAGTTCATGTCCTTCCCCTGCGTCGCCATGCCCATGTCCCGAGCACGACGGCTCCAATTCATGGCGAGCCACGCACAGGCACAGTTGCAGGGTTCGCGAAAACGATGTGTCTGACGGGGTTGAGAGAGGAGCGTGAGCGGACAGGATCAGATCACAGACACGGAGCGTCCGGTGCCAGGGAAAGGTCGATTCGAGGGAATTACACACGGACAACGACCGCGCTGCGGAGCCATCGGCCATCCGATGACACCAATGATCTCCCTCTCCCTGCCTCCCTGTTCAACGGCAGTAGCTGCAGCAGCCAACAGGCCGGGATGGCAGGCGTGCTCTCGTGCGTTTCCTCGTGCCGAAAGCGAGCTGATGGCTCCCCGCAGCCGCCCAGGCGCGACAGACCGTGTGTCTGTCTGGCTCATGGTGACTGTTCCGTGGTCGTTGTATAAAAATGCCACGGCTTTAAATTTGTTCATTCTCAGTCAGGCACGGTGTCTGTTTCGTGTTCGTTGAGTCGCTGGCACTCGGACACGGATGACGGGATGAGAGTGAAAGCCACGCGCATGGTCCCTGGACGCACTGCTGCGAACAAAGGTTCTGTCTGTCCGTATAGTTTACGTGGCTTATAAATCGGTTAATATTGTTTGGTTGTAAGAGAAAAATACTATATCATGACTGATAAGCATGATTAATACGATCAAGCGAACACGTGGCGGCCGGCCCCGTGCCATGCGAATTCTCTGCTCCAGAGGCTTTCGATCGGATGAGACTAATCCCTGCGTCTCATCATGGTTTAGACGACGCTAAACCGGCGCAGACGGGACGGGCGCGAGATTACTTGCACGCTAAACCTTGCTTGCGCGTGACGCTCGTGGCAGACTGACTGACAGCGAGAAAAAGAAAGAAAGACAGAAACGGCTCGGGCAAGGCTGCGTCGACAGCGTGCACGCGCGCGCGTGCCGCCTCCCACAGCACAGCTCGAGCTCGTTTCGTTTGCTGAGGGGGCAAAAGGCGCGGTCCAGGGCTTGCATGCCGGCCGCCCGCCCGGCAGGGTCGTCGCCAGGAGCACGCTGGGTGTGGCAGGCGTACATGGCCGTTGGCCGGGCAGGCACAGGCAGCCATCAGTGTCGTCGCTGGTCTCTAGCTGCTTGCCTCAAGTGAAATGAAATCATCCACGGCGTCCCTACTCCCTGGACGAGTGAACTGCATGATGAGCCACCTTTTGCATGGCAATGGAATGGAATGGGTTGTGCGAGTGGAGGGTCTCATTTGGGCGTCCTCTGCCTGTTCCCTCCCCCGGCACGAATCATTTCCCCTTTTCTTTTCTCTTCTTCCGTCCGGTGTCCCTTCCCCATCATTCCTCCCTCCCAGGTGGCCAGGTCCCCCAGCCCTAGCCTGCCGCATCCTCCTCCAAGATAACAAAAACTAACGGCGCTCTTCCTCTTCACGTGCCCAAGCTGCATGCTTAGGCGCAGTTTGGGATGATTTTGGCTACTCGTCAAAGGACCCATGCCCTGTTTGTTCTTTGTAGAGCTGAATCCGCTTTTGAAAATGTCTAGTAAAAACGGTTCCGGTGATAGTTTTATTATAATTTATGGTAAATCTATAAGGAAAAAAGAATGGACCATATTTTTTTTATTATAATTTATGTTAAATCTGTGAGAAATAGACGAGAGATCATAGTTTCACGTCTCAGCTCGCCTAGTAAGAGAATGACTACGGGGATATTTGGTTGCCGACCAAACTTTGCCTCGCCAGTCGCCACGCATGCGGTTGCCACAAGAGTTTGGCTGCTGTTGGGTTGAATACGTTAGTTGTGACAGCCACAGTTTGTCTCATGACTCAAGCTTATTTGCGCCACACCTGTGGCGGCCATATTCTGCGCCACAACCCTCGGCGTGGGCGCTGAACCAAACTGCCTCTACGTCTCTTCCTCCGAGCTTCTTCGCTGGAGTTTTTTTGTCCGATGATTGTTTGGCCGAATTTCAGTGGAGTTAGAGCCAGAACCGCTCCAGAAACCTGCTAACGGCGTCTGTTAACCGTCCAATCCGACCTAGACCACTCTTTCAGAATTAATGGCCTTAAACAGTCGCAGTCACAGGATTTATGGGCTGGACAGCGACTCTCATTTCATGCATGGCACCGGCAACGACGTTCGCCCTTTTTAGTGTAAGAGAAAAATACTATTTATTAGTTCATACGTCATGGCTTATAAGTCGAATACGAGTGACGCCAGGCCAGGTTCATGATCATCATCAGCTGCTCGGTCCGCTGCTGCTATTTCTTTAGCATTTCCACATCGACC
Source organism: Miscanthus floridulus (assembly GCF_019320115.1). NCBI lineage: Eukaryota > Viridiplantae > Streptophyta > Magnoliopsida > Poales > Poaceae > Miscanthus > Miscanthus floridulus. The sequence continues at coordinate 116,510,510 of NC_089595.1, read as the reverse complement.
ATGCCTCGTGCTGGCTCGCGTCACTCGCGTCGCTGTCACATGGACCCTGCTCCGGGTGTTTGTGCTGTTGCCGATTCGGGCATCTGGGATTAGAATATCTGCACATCCATGAGCCGCCAAGTCTGGTCTCAGCTCAGATAGTGCTTGTTCTGTAGCTGCTGTTGCATGCAGGGTTGTTAGGTCAATATTTTACAGGGATTCAGGTTCAGGGCCTGCACAAACAAATGCTTTACCGGCGAGTTTTGGCTTCAGTTGTGGTTGGTTGGCTCGTTGGCTTCTAATCAATGGGATTTGTTTGTCTCTGCTCTTGTTGGCGAGTTAGTTTGGACGTGCCTACGTGATGAGGCTAGTCCGGCCAGTCCAATTATTGTGGCGATGGGTGTATTTGGACCAGCCTGTTCTTCATTCTTCATTATTGTCTGCAGGTAACAAACGGATGGAATGGAGCCAGATGTTCCCCCCCTGTGTGTGTGTGTGTGTCTAGCTGTGGGGCTACAACGAACTACGAACAAGCTCACACAACAACCATTGCCTTGTCTCTACTAACCACTACTGTACTACATATGCATGCAGATAGATGCAGTGGCCGGGCTTGTTATGTCATTGCGTGCAGTGGAGAAGATCTAGCGTCAACTTGTCTCCATGTGTGAACAAAATTTGCAGGCGTGTGTGTGTCTGATCCTGGTTGCTTCAATCAGGTCCAATCCTTCAATCAAACAATGAACTGAAAGGAAATGACATGACTAATGGCCTTCTGGAATACTATGTGCTGTACAAAGTACAGTAAGCTGCAGTAATTACAGTACAAACTGTTTTTTCCCATGGCTGAGAGAAAAACTATGTACTACTTCTTTGAAAGCAAATGGTTCTTTTTCTCATTGGAAATTGTAAATGTTTTTTTTTATTTGAAAGCAACTTCTGAGTTCAAACTTTAAAATAAAAAAGAAGAGTAACAGAATGGTCGCTTCAGCACATACACCTGTATTTGGCCCCCTTTTGCCTGGCCAAATCAGTAGACAGCTGAGCTGACGACAATAGAGTATGCATGCATGCACCATGGGAAAAAAAAATCCCTAGCACCTGCTGTCAGTTCTCGTGTGAAAAAAGACGCCGATTTGATCGAAAGCTTAGGATTCCTGATGCGCATCAAACACTTGGTGAATTATTAAATATATGTCGCCACTTTACTAATTGGAGGAATCTATGCCTTGGATACAAAGAATGCGGAAAGAAAGGAGAATTAGGACGGCGTAAAAGAGATCCATTCATTCATCTGATCTGAATATCAGATCACGAATCCGGGTGAGATCGACGGATTCTTTTTTTTAAAGTACCAAGTACGGATATGATTTATATTTATATTATCGTCATATATACAATTATACATACTGATGCTACTGCTACGTGCTGCTGTCTGCTACTCTGCTTCCTTTGCTGTTTGGAATGCACCATGCTTTGCCGCATGCGATTCTAAACTTTGAAGTATACATATAATATAGTACTTAATAAACTGTTGAGGCCACTTTTAGAATCAGCAGACTAGTTGTGTCCTTTAGACGACAAGACATCTGAATCCAGGCTTTCACTTTTCTCATGCAGTGCTACTGCTACACTACATAACATGCTCTAGGTTTCATTTTGCTTTTTTTTTTAGAAAAGAAACAATAATATAAAACCTACTACAGTTATTGGTTTATGGAATAACATAATAGTGAGCGACTTAGACTAATCTACAGCATCATAGCTAGCTAGCAGTAGCAGTAGCACACATGCTTCAGAATGTGAATGTCAGCCAGTGGATTATCCAACGGTTAAGATTAAGAAAGAGCTGGGGTCATCCTCATCCTCATCCTCGGGGTCCCGGTGGGAAAAAAAATCTGCATTCTGTGAGTCAAGGTCCTTCCAGGCACAAACCATCTCGTGTGATCATTGACGACGGCCTACATGCCTGCAACTGCAATATTCTACTGGCACCTCCCATGGTCGCCTGCTGACCTAGGTCTTGTTTAGATGCCATCCAAATTTCAAGTTTTTTCACTCTCTCTCCATCACATCAATTTTTAGCCGTTTGCATGGAGTATTAAATGTAGGTAAAAAAAAATAACTAATTACACAGTTTAGTTGAAAATCACGAGATGAATCTTTTGAGCCTAGTTGGTCCACGATTGGACAATATTTGCCAAATAAAACGAAAGTTATACTATTCATCGGGTTCAATTTTTTTTCAATCTAAACGAGGCCCTACACACCATCATACATTCTGCCGTACCCTGTGTCATGTGGAGTAGAAGAAGCCTCTGTTTAGGCCTTGTTTAATGCTAGATACATTGGCAGCGCCAGTAAAGTATGGTGACGTGGAAAGAAAGCAAGACATCCTGATCATCATGTTCCAGCACGCCAAATTGTTTTGTTGCATGTCGAAGAATTCGGCGAATTGTTTAACTTAACTGGAACGTGCGTCAGATAATATACTCACGTGCTGCTCCTAGCTTCGTCGTAGGCACGTCCTGGCTACTGACAAACCTTCCTGTTTCTGAATATATATACTAATAGCAGTATATGTCTTTGGACGAACTCAAACCGAATGGCACATGCACATTTTTTTCCCCGCTTTTGTTTATGTAACTGCTAGTCCGTCTGAACTCTGAAGTTCAGATTTTGCATGCGCAAAATGCTGGTGATTGCTGCCGTGCTATGCTGGTAGTAATGTCCAAGGCTCCAAGCAGAAGGCAACAATGGGGAATTGACAACCTCCTCTCCGTGTCCGTGTCCGTGTCTGTCCTGTTCCTGCAGCAGCAGCAATCGCGATCGAGATGGGGTTTAAATAAAGAAGAATGGAAGCAAAGCAATCAACAAGGAGGGTGTCGTTGGTGGCCATTTATGCTGGGCGGCAGGACAGGAGGCTCGGTTGGCTGGCCGTGGCCGTCCGTGGCCGGCGTCTGGTGCTGGTGGTGGAAGAATAGGAATAGGAATCCACGGCCTTCGTCGGGCCGGGAGACTGAGAGTGAGGAGCGAGGACCATTCCTTCCGGATTCCGATTCCCAGCACCTCTTCGTCCTCCGCCGCAGCTGCAGTTTTCAGCGCACAGCTGTGGCGGTGCACGGACGGGGACAGCCGGGACACGGGAGAGGGAGCCCGACAGCCACGAGCTCCTACTCCATCCGCGCAGCACGTGCCAGCGTGTAAGTAGGGCCAGCCTTTTTGTTCGGATTCGGAGAGAGGAGCACAGAAATGAAAACCAAGTGAATTTTCGTTTTGCAAATGTTGGGCCCAATTTTCTGCGAGTCTTGTACATTGCATGGCCCAGCCCATGACTCATTGGGTTTGGTTGCTACTGTACATTGAGCAGAATAGTCCTGCACTCCTTCCGCCGGGTGATAATGATAGTTCAGATTGTATTTGTATGTATATCTTCAAAATTCGTTTTTTTTCAAAACATGTATATTTACACCTCCATCACAATTTGATATAGGTTCAAACAGTTATAGGTTGACCAAGTCAACACACGGAGGAAGGCAAAGTATCGGGCACACGTGGTGTGGCATGTTGCTCTGAATACGCAATGGAGGAGCACTCAAGTCTTTTTTTTTAATTATACGATAACGCGGACGCCCACAACATACACGCACACTTACCCCTATGAACACACATACGTAAATCATATCCCTACGAACACCTCCGAAGGACTGAGACGGTAGATCTCGAGATTCACGAAGTCATCACTGGCGTCTTGCTGTCGACGGGGACGTCGTCTACCACTGAAAGCATGGTGCCGTTAAATCCTGTAATAAATCCAAGAAAATACGAGCACCCGTGCCAAGTCGAGGACTTAAACCCGGGTGAACAGGTTCCACCACAAAACCCTAACCAACTGATCTATGATCCAATAGTTATTTTTTTAATAATGGAACAAAGTCATTAGGGACCGAGTTGAAATGGAAGTAATAGTCACCGTGATTTTCGAATCGGTAATGCTATTTATAGGTCGTCCATCCGGACGGACCCGTATATGTCGCATGCTCGCTTTGCGTCTCGCACGCACCGCCCCCGCCCGCGTCGCCTTCTCGCTCAGCACGCTGCATGCCTCTGCTCCGTGACAGACCCCACCCTCGGGCGCGCGGCCCTGCTCGCGCCACGCGTGCCCCGCCCGGACTCGCGCCTCCTGTCGCGGCCGCGCTCCATCCGTCTGCTCCTTCCCCTATCGAGGCCCATGCTGCCAACAAGCTCTACACCTGCGACCTCCACGCCACTCCAAGCAGCAAGCAGATGCTACACTGAAAGCGCATGTTGCAATAGTATGTTTCAAGTATTTCAGATATTTCAGAGGTATGATGCAATGATAATACTCACGCTCAGGCGTCCGTCCGTCCGGACCCAAAAAAAATAAAATCTCCCCACTCCGCGCTCGTCCGTTGTGCGGCCGTCCACCCGCCCCGCAGCGCCTCCATTTTGCGTCGTGCCCACTCCGGTGCGCCGCCGCCACCACCCCCAGCGGTGCACCCCATCCCCCACGGCGCCTCCGTCCCTCACCGCGCCATGCCCGTCCTCCGCCGCGCCCAGACCAGGCGGCCAGGAGAGGGGGTCGTCGCTGGCCGAGCCTAGGCCAGGCACAGTTGCCGCTGGCTGCTTCTAGGCCGCGCCACCATCATCGCCCACCCGCTGGCCGGAACCACCCGTTCCCCCGCTCTGCGCTGCGTTATATGGAAGAAGGGTGAAAAACGTATGTTGCAAGCCTTATGTTTCAAGTGTTTTAAATGTTTCATAAATATGTTATAAATGTTTCATATGGATGTTGCAAAAGTTAATTGGGATGTTGAATATGTTACATTGGTGGTACACATATGTTTTGAAGTTTATGTTCCCAATGTCTCATTAGTTTTTCAGACGTATACTGCAAGTGTGTTTATTTGGATGTTGCAAGTGATTTATCTGAATGTTGCATATGTTTTACAATGGCTTTTCATGTGTTTTCGGGGTGTTTTTGCAAGTGTTTTCAGACGCGTGTTTCAAATGTTCAGTCTTCTTTAGACGTATGTTGCAAGTGTTGTATCTAGATATTTAAAATGTAGGTGAGGTGTTGCACATGTTGCAATGGCGCTGGTACCTGGCTGACAGCGGCCTCCGAAGGGCTTCGGCTCCTATCTCGCGCGACACGCCTTGCCCTATCCTCTCCTCTCCCTCCCCTTCCTGCCATTCCCCCCGTCTCGCCTCGACGTATGTGTTGGAGTGGGGGTCGTCGAGTTTGCTGCGTTCGGACGCACATGCTGCATGGGATGGGATGTGTTACCAACGTAAGGGGGCGTGGGATGTGTCCGAACAAGTTCTGTGGCCGGAGGTCCGGACGCTAGCCCTTCCATTTCCGAATTGCCGACCACATTGCATAGTCTGTAGCCACCCGTTTTATAGTTGCTTCGAAGTAGCAACAGTCTTTGAAATGGCTAAACAAGATACATCAGCAAGTAGCGGCGTCAGGATTAGCCAACGGACCAGTTTTTTTTTCTACCGAGCTCCATAGAGTACCACGAAAGCAGTGAAGGACCCCGAAGAATGTTTAATGTCCCCGAAGAATGTAGATGGCTGGGACCTGAAGCCTTCTGCGTCGATGAATGGGAAGCACAACACAGCCATAACGTTGCAACTTGCACGTTGGCATGATAGCTTCAATCCAATGAAATGCAGTGTGTACGTCGTTCGAGTTTGTGAAAATTTTGACCGGAACATGTTGATGCATATAGGTGACTTGTGAATACTACGGAGGATGTTGTTTGCATTGGTGGATGCTGGTGAAACTTGAGAGTTGAGATAGCTACCATCCATTGAATAAAAAGGCCAAGCTTGATTTTGTAATTTGCCAATGACGTCGTGTACATTTGCCGAGGGGAATTTGTGCACGTTTGCACGTTTGTATATGTTCTGGCGACTTTTTTTCCCTACCTTTGCCGGTAAATGAAATATCCTTGGCTTGGTAAACCAAAAAGAAAAAAAAAAGTAACCTAATTTTATCATGAAGTCTTGTAAGTCGTAAGTTGAGTGAATTGAAAACAAGATTTTGAGCAGAACCATGTAAACAAAACTGAGTTTTGAGGAATTAAAAAAAAAACTCTAGCCAGATTCATGTAGTGAAAGTTCACCGTGTATTTGTTCATGAAAAAACATAGCATATTTTTTTAGTAAGACATGTCCCAATCACAGGATTCATTGCTTTAATGGAGATTTTTTTTGACTGGTTGAAGAACTACTGCAAGGACGACCGCGATAAAATCAGTTAGGTTGCATTTTTTTCTTTAAGGATTAATACATATTTCAAAGAACCTCATCAAGTAGGGTTAACAAAAATCATAGGGTCTTCAATTTTAGATAGGCAGGTGACGACTAGTGCAGTTATATATGCAAACACAAGGCCTAAAGGCGAAGGGATGGGTTAAGGGGCATATATGTGCAAAACATGCACTCGAGGACCCGAAGGGTGAATTAGCTTCCCAAAAAAAGGGGTGGAGGGCATCTCTCTAAGAAAAAATAGCGGCCAGGGAGTAGTATGTGAATGCGCAAAAAAGTTTTGGACCTTTGGTGTAGGACATCAGAAGTCTGAGGGCCTGAAAACAATGTTTTAGGGGCATATTCGCAAGGGAAAACATGCAACCAGGGCGTATTTCTAAGAGGCCAGGCACCAGCACGTAAAATCTCAAAAAATTAGATGATTTCTCAATTTGTGCGTGTCATTATTGCGCATGGTCCATTTCTCTAGTCTTTTACTATGTCCAAAATTTACTGGCCAGCTGTAAGAATAGTGGCCAGCCTTCTTTTTTTCTCGAGCAACGCCAGCCTTCTTTTTATTGCCCTGGCCACTTCGGTCATATGGGCCCCGTTCGGCTGGTAGAATTTTAGCTGAAACTGACTGAAAAATACTGTTCTAGCTGAATTATTGTGAGAGAAAAACACTGTTCCGGCTAAAAAAAGAAGCCGAATAAGCCGAATATGGGGTAAGCCGAATGGGGTCATTTGAGTTGGCAAAAACCGTTGTTCAGTTCTTTGCTGTTTATGAGTATGAAAAGCATTCTTGTTTATACCAAAATTTAGAAGAAGAATCACAGGGACTCGAAAGCTTTCAGGATCATGTCATCAAGGAATCAATTGCGTGTAGATCAGAACCAGCTGATTCAGATGCAAAACTGGAATCGACTTTCTTCAGATAGCGTCAGCGGATAACGACAAAGGCTATGATCGACGCCAGGACGAGGCATGTTGGACTCTACAAAAAGGGAAAGATTAGAGTCCAAGTTATCTTAAATTAGAAATGTTTTCTATAGGGTCAAAAATTGTGATGAGTCATGCTTAAACAGAAATCATGCGTAGGTCCCGAATATAAATATTAAACCCCAGCTATTGTAAAGAAACACACAATCAATTAAATACAAGTTACTTACTTTTTTGGCTTCGACCATCCCTTAGGAGTAGGAGTAGAGTAGATCTCGGCGAGTTCTTCAGCAAGTACGACTGCATCGATCCGGTCGACCTCCACTGCTTGTCTGTAAGTACCGTCATGGCTTATACATCTGTTCGTACGGCTGCATCGATCTGGTCGACCTCCACTGCGACTCTGGTATGAGTTAGTTATCGACTCTTGTCTAGTTCAATTACGGCTGCATCGATCCGGTCAACCTCCACTGCTCGAACTAGATTAAGGTTAAGTTATCGGCTCTATCTAAGGGTGGCGTTCATTCGGATAGATTCATTAAGTTACCGATATTATTTATTGCTTCCATTATCTATTTAATTACAGCAATATCACTTCGCCCAATTGGGATTGATCTAGATCGGCCTTATATCTTTTTTCTAACCCATCATTTGTTAATCTAAATTGATCTAATTTACACTTTAAACGATGGGTTATGTTTTATCGGCTGTTTTACATCAATTTTGATCGTGCATAACGTGCGGTTAAGGCATGTTAAATCTATAGTAGATCTATTGGCTAGCGAAAACCATTCCATGGCCCGTTATCACGGCCTGTGTGATTCTGCCTCACACCCCATTGTTAGCACCGTGGAGTGAGGATCGTTATTTGGTAGATCTGTTCCTGAGAAGATATGACCTTAACTGTGCGCTATGCCTGAATCGGTTATTTTAGCCGATATCGAGCGCTTTTATGAACAGTTCATATTATGAGATCATTGAAGTAGCGATATGTTGGAAGATGTGTTAGCCCCATAATCTTATTATTGTATTACGGCCTGCATGATTCTGCCTCATGCCCCACTGATATTAGTAATAAGTTAGGGTCGTCGAGTCTATTGTTGTTTCTACGGCCTGTATGATTCTGCCTCATGCCCCACTGGTCAGAGCGATAGATGAGATCTAATATGTTCATTAGATTTATTTTTATTAAATGGTTGAATGATGATGAACTGTTTCTTTCATAAAAAGGGGTTCGGTTACTTGCAGTCATTGGCTTAGCATGAACTAATTACTGTCAATATCTTTTGCCAGCGACTAATATTTGCCTAAACAATAATATTCTTCCAGAATGATAACCGATTCTTCCTACACAACCCCATGAGCTTTAATCGATTTATTCTTATGAATATGCTGGAATCGACTATTTAGTCGATCTCCTTTCATATCGGCTTTCAAAGTCGCACATTCGAGACTGTCTGGCAACACCGGCACGTTCCGCCCTGAATTACTGATAAACTTTCTCTCCTTGTCAATTGCAGGGTCAAATTGACTGGCACGTCTCGAAAGGAGTGCGCAGGATTGACCATCCCTGTGCTGAAGCTAGTCGGATCCTCAGCTCCATCGAGCGGACCCTTCTGACTTGCTACGTGTGTCCTCGGCACGGGAGTCCTCAGCATGTCATTTGAAAAGCAGCCGGCCCAAAGCTTTCTGGGTCAAGCCCATCATTTGAAAAGCTCAGAAAATATTGACTCTTTGTTCTAGTAGAGGTGAACACTGAAAACCCTAAGAGCACTGAAAATTAATTAAAAAATCAATGTTGTCGTCGACCAAGACGTGGGCTGCATTTGTCTCACTATCAACTGGCTTCAAACTGCAGTACCATTGTCTCCAAACAAACAGAGCATCTATCTCGGCCGACCTGAAACTGAAAGTCATGCTTGCCTAACTTTGAGCATCTCATCTGCACACCACAAGAACCGTGCGGTGCCGCTGCCACAACACACAGACGCACAGTAGCATTATTGCTACTTGCAAAGCTGTTCTTGGATAGCTTGCTGCATGCAAACTCCATACATAGTGCAATAATAATGTCATCCGATTAGCTGAATATATCTTCAGTCTCCAGATAAACATCGAACTTTGAGACTGAAAATTCGTCATTTCTCTCACTCATCATTTCATCGAGATGCCAATTTTTTTTTTTTTGGCAAAACAGAGACGACGACAGGGAGGATTAGACGTTAATTAATTGAATAAGGGTTGAAAAAAAAACAGGCACCAGACAGAGGTAGGACGTGCAAGGATAGCTTTAACAGACACCCGTCCCTGTTTTCATCATCTGGTATCTCCAAAAGCCGTCCGCCGGCGACGATATCTTATCGCCCGGGGAGTCACAGACACCCGTCCCTGTAGCCGCCGATACGGAGAGATCCGGCCCGGGCCGATAGATGCTCATCGCCCCGCACAGCGGCGGCAGCCTACCCGGAAAGCCTGCGCCCTGCGCCGCGCGTGGCCAGCACCGTCTCGTCTCGTCTCAAGATTCTTCCGTAGGGCTTGTTCGGTAGTGGGAGAGAATTTCTCTGCAGTGCACGAACGGAATCTTGGCACACCTGTAACCTGTTGCTGCAGCCTGAATTCTCAGTTCCGTCGTGGATGTCGAATTCGTAATCTGCATGCTGATGGAGAGAAAAGCTGCGCCGCTTTTCGGGACTATTTAGTTGGTGATTTCAAAATTTTGGCTGGACCAGGTAGCATTCAGCTTCACCACACGTTCAAACTGAACGATGCAGCTTCTACTTGTCAGGCCTCAACGCAAACAGGCCATACCTCCATGGCCGGATTCTTCAGAAAACCAACGCGCGGCTCTGAACGATGCAGGGTCATCCAAGCTCGCTCGCTCGCTCACATTGGCGCCAGCAGAATCCGGCGCAATAATTGACCACCTTCACTGTTAAAAGTTGGATGGCGACAAGTGCCTCGTTCGTTTGGTTGATAAGCCAGGACTAAAAATACTGTTGACTGATTTATTGTGAGAGAAAAAAAATACTATTTATTGGTTGAAAAAGTATGGTTTATAAGTTAAGTGAACGAGACGAACAGTCACAGGCAGACGGGCCAGGCATCGGTCGATGGATGGATTCTCGCAGCTTTCCGGGCAACAGTTCGCCTGTTCGGCTGGAGCGGCTGGCTGGCTGGTGCTGATCAGCCCTCTCACACGCGCACTGTTCACATGAACAATATTTTTCTCTCATACAAACCAGTCAGCAGTACTTCCTCACGAACCAGCAATGAATAAGCCAACAGTTCCGAACAGGCTGAGTAGGAGCAGCGAGCAGTTCTTTCTTGCTTGGCCGACAGAGGAACAACATGTCAAAATGCCACTGCAGATTAAAGCGTAGGAGGGATCGATAGAGAATGTAGCTCTTCCATCTTTGAACGCGCGGCAGGGATAGACATTAAAAGGGCTCTCTATTGGTGCATTGTAGCCACGGCAGGAGCAGACATCAAAAGGCTCCCCTACCGCACTGTAGCTATAGCAGGGGTAGACACCAAAGTCAGTCTTACTGTCACATCTAGTCACTGTAGCAGCATGACAGTCTGGCATATCTATGTACTAGGATTAGATGGGTAGAGTTGTATATATAGGCCCTGTTTGGCTTACCCAGAAGCCAGCTTGTTGTTCGGCTTCTTTTTTCAGCTGAGACAGTGTTTTTCTCTCATAATAATTCCGCCAGAACTGTGTTTTCATCCAGTTTCAGCCAAAATTCAGCAAGCCGAATAGGGCCATAGCTTCCCACTGCAACTCAATAAAGAGAACAAGTTCAGTTTTGCCATCTCCTCTGCAGAGCTTCGGCCAACGCTGGTGCTTGTGCTGTGTGTGTGCGCTCTGTTCTCCCTTTCTCTTTTATCTCCAGCCATAGTGTGTGTGAGAACGCCGGTGACCGGTCGGCTTACCCATGCGGGAGATCCCGGGCCCAATAAGTGGTATCGGAGCCGTACAAGCGTCATCGTTGGACTAACCGCTGACGATGACGGACGGTTTGAAGATGGACGATAGCAGCGGCGCTGTTGTGGCTGCCCAGCCACGATATGAGGTCGTCGTGCGCACGGTGCAGAAGGTTAACGGCACCAGTTAGCCGATGCTGACTCGCACCAACTATGGCGAGTGGGCAGTAACCATGAAGGTCAAGCTCAGAGCCCGACGACTCTAGAATGCCATTGATAAGGGCACCGGCAATGAGAAAAACGATATGTCAGCGTTGGAGGCTACCCTCGCTGCTGTGCCAGTAGAGTCTAGGGAGCCGTTGGGGGTGAAGAACTTTGCTAAGAAGACGTGGGAGGCCAGCGATACGCGTATGCTCCGACCACGCAAAGAAGGCGATGACCTAGCTGCTTAAGCAGGAGTACGCCACCCTTAAGTTCAAGGATGGTGAGTCAGTGGAGGACTTCTTCCTCCGCCTGCTGTCCCTCATCAGCAAGCTGAGGAGCCACAACATCACCATCGACGAAGAAGAGACAGTCTTCAAGTACCTCCACTCTATGTAGGTAAAGTACATCCAAGATCGCTCTCTCCATAAAGACGATATAGGACTTGTCCACCCTCATCATTGAGGATGTGACAGGCTGTCTACGGGCGGTGGACGAGCGCATGGTGCAGGCCACAGCAACGACGGACAGTGGCAAGCTACTATTGACAGTGAAGGAGTGGGCTACCCAGATGAAGAAGTCCGAGGAAGCCTCCTACAGCCGAGGTGGCGATGGCAAGCGCCGTGACAAAGCATCTTCAGAGAAGAAGAAGAAGAAGGTCGATCCCAACGCCTGCCGACGCTACAGGAAGACAGGCCACTGGGTAAAGGAGTGTCAAAATCGCAAGCAGGAGAAGAAGGCTAAGGCTCATTTAACGCAGGCTGATGAAAATGATGAGGCCACTCTCTTGATGTCGGCGTCGCACGCAGATGAGCTATGTGACAATTGCCTGGCCAAGAAGTAGAGGAGGCTATCATTCCTAAAGGCGGCCAAGTATCGCGTGGCGAACGCTCTCGAGCTTGTCCACGACGATCTCTATGGGCCAATCATGCCAGCCACAAACGGTGGTTAGCGGTACTTTCTCCTGCTCGTGGATGATTGTAGTCGCTATATGTGGCTGCAACTCCTGACGAGCAAGGACGAGGAGGCAGAGGCGATCAAGAAATTCAAGGCACGCACGGAGGCGAAGAGCAGCATGAAGCTGCGCATGTTGTGGACTGATCATGGCGGTGAATTCACTTCGGTGGAGTTCGCTACGTACTGCGTGGGTCAGGGTGTGGTGCGACACCACACCACGCCGTACTCAGCACAATAGAATAGCATGGTGGAGCGACGAAACCAGACAGTGATCGGCATGGCTCGATCCATGATGAAGGCCAAGAGCATGTCGGCAAGGTTCTAGGGTAAGGCAGTGACCATGGCGGTGTTTATCATCAATCGTGCATCCACAAAGGCCCTGAAGGGCGTGACGCCGTTCGAAGCTTGGTATGAGCACAAGCCGAGCGTGTCCTTCCTCTGAACATTCGGCTGCATCGGCCGCATCAGGAAGACAAAGCCAGTCCTCACCAAGTTGAAGGATAGGAGGACACAGATGGTGCTCCTATGCTACGAGGAAGGTACCATTGCATACTGGCTCTACGACCCACGTGGAGGTAAGGTTGTTGTCTCGCGCGATGTCGTGTTCGACAAGAAGGCAGCTTGAGACTGGGACAGTCCAGGCATAGAGGAAGTTGGCTGCTTGACCAGCACCTTTGTTGTCGAGCACTTGGTCATCCATGGTGGTGGAGACGCTAGAGAGAAGGTGCCGACCACTCGAACAACATAGTCGAGCACTCTTGAGGTGGTGCCGAGCACTCCGGGAGAGGTGCCAAGCACTCTAGGAGGGGTGCCGAGCGGTCCTGCAGTGGTGCCGACCACTCTAGGACAGATGCCGAACGCTCCCATAGCGGTGCCGAGAGGTCTTGGAGTGGTGCCGACCACTCCAAGACTGGTGTTGATCACTCTTCTAGTGGTGCCAACCACTCCAGGAGTGGTGATGAGTGGTCTAGGAGTAGTGCCGAGCACTACAGCGGGGGTGCCGAGAACTCTAGGTGTTGTGCCGACCACTCCGGTAGAACAGGGGACTCCATCGACGCCAATCGAGTTCACCTCAGCTCCAAGAGACATCACAGAGTTTGTGGATGCTTTCCACGACGGTGAGGAGGTGCGGTTTAGTAGGCTAGACGACATCATCGATGGCATAGGGTCCTCAGGCCTGGTAGGTCGGCTGCTCAATGACCCAGAGATGCTTCTCACCAGTACAGAAGAACCACCCACGTTCAGGCTGGCCGAGCACGATGCAAATTGACGACGGGCGATGCTAGAGGAGATGAAGGCGATCGAGGAAAATAAGACTTAGGAGCTCATCGATCCACGTCCAGGATGTCGTCCGATCGGCCTAAAGTTGGTGTACAAGGTCAAGTGGGACAAGCACGGCACCATTGTCAAGCACAAGGCACGCCTCATCGCCTGAGGCTTTATCTAGCGTGAGGGCATCAACTTTGAGGAAGTCTTTGCGTCGGTAGCGCATATGGAGTCTATCCAACTGTTGCTGGCTTTGGTAGCAGCGAAGGACTAGCACATCCATCACCTGGATGTAAAATTGGCATTCCTCAATGGCAAGCTGGCAGAGACGGTCTTCGTGAGGCAACCTCCAGGTTTCGCCGTCCAGAAAGTGAAACACAGGGTGCTCTGACTGTGCAAGGCGTTTTACGAGCTATGGCAGGCCCCGTGAGCGTGGAATGCCAAGCTTGATGCCACGCTGGGCGAGCTTAGGTTTATGTGATGCGCAACCGAGCACATGCTCTACACGCGGCAATGGGGGAAGGAGGAGCTCGTCGTCGGCATGTATGTGGACGATTTGATCATCATCGACGCACGTGTGGAGGACATCGATAGCTTCAAGCGTGAGATGGCGGCTCATTTTTGAATGAGCGATCTCGGCGCGCTCTTCTACTACCTCAGCATCGAGGTGAGACAGGGGAAGGAGGCGCTCACGCTCGATCAAAGCACATATGCCTCGAAGCTTTTGGAGCAGAGCGGCATGGCTTAGTGCAAGCCGTGCGTGACTCCAATGGAGGAGTGGCTAAAACTGACGAAGGCCAGTACCGCGGTGAGGGTAGATGCAACACTCATCCGGAGCATCATCGTCGGTCTGTGCTACCTAGTCCACGAGGTCGGATATTACGTTCGTCGTGGGCTACGTCAGCCGTTTCATGGAGGATCTCCGAGAGGATCACTGGGCCATGGTGAAGCGACTGCTGCGCTACGTCAAGGGGATGGTGGATTAGGGGATCGTCTTCCCTAAGACCGTGGAAGTGGCCTACAACTCACCGTGTTCAGCGATGCCGACATGGTGGGGGACATCGACGGTGGGCGGAGTATCTCTGGAGTGCTCATCTTCCTCGGGTCGGCTCCAATCTCATGGCTGTCGCTAAAACAGAATGTGGTGACGCGGTCTACGTGTGAGGCAGAGTACGTGGCGGCGGCCACAGCGGCGTGCCAAACTGTGTCGTTACGCCGGCTGTTGGGCGAGCTGACCGGTGTGGAAGCCCACCCACCAGCATTGATGGTGAACAACTAGTCTGCCATCGTCCTCGCGAAGAATCCGGTTCTCCACGACCAGAGCAAGCACATCAACATCAAGTCCCACTTCCTCAGAGACTATTGATGGAGGGCAGATCGTCATCGAGTTCATCGAAACTGGTCGGCAACTCGCGAACGTCCTCACCAAGTCGCTCGACCGTCTTTGGTTCACGAAGCTGAAGAAGATGATCGGCATGATGGAGGTTCTAGGGTTAGCAACAGGATTAGGGATAGAATTGTAAAGTAATCTGCTGATCTCCCATCTTTGAACGCGTGGCAGGGGTAGGTGCCGAAAGGGCTCACTGCTGCTGCACTGTAGCCGCGGCAGGGACAGACGCCGAAAGGCTCCCCTGCTGCACTATAGCCACAGCAGGGGCAAACACCAAAGTCAGCCCCGCTGTCACATCTAGTCACTATAGCAGCCTGGCAGCCTGACATGTCTGTATACTAGGATTAGATGGGTAGAGTTGTATATATAGCTTTCCACTGTAACTCAGTAAAGAGAGCGAGCTCAGTTTTGCCATCTCCTCTGTAGAGCTTCGGCCAACGCAGGTGCTTATGCTGTGTGCGCGCGCTTTGTTCTCCCTTCCTCTTCTACCTCCAGCCATAGTGTGTATGCGAGAACGCCGGTAACCGATCGGCTCACCCAGTGGCTAGTCGGCTTACCCATGCAGAAGATCCTAGGTCCAACAGAGAAATGATAAGGATTTCATTTGGACGCGGCTCAGGCCAGGCCATGGCAGGCAGGGGAAAGGAAAGGGCCCTGATGAATCTACGCGCGTAACTGCATGCAGGTTGCTTGGCCTTGGCAGCATATGTTCTTCTTGGTAGACAGCAGTTGCCAGGACAGAATCCGGCACCCTACCTGCAGCTTAGGGAGACCAACTTGTGTGATGTAATTTGATTTGAGAGCGGCAACGTATCATTCCGGCTCATCAGTGAATGCATGATCTTGGAACAATTCCACACACCGTGGGAGCATCTTATATAAATACACAAAATCTTGTGTATTATTTGTGGTGTCGTAGAGAGAGGCAGGAAATAAAGCTTCCTTTTTTCTGAATAAAAAAATGTTATTTGTGGTCTTTGTTCTCAAGTGATTTTTTTCAGAGCTATAGGCTATAGCATCTTGCAAGATGCTCTTCAGACAGTGCAGTGCACCACAAACTGATATACTAGCTGGTATTTTATTACATTCCGTTCAACGAAAGAAACAAAGGGTACCATGCATTTCCTTTCTAGAGAATATATATATATATATATATGAAAAAGTCTACTTAACCTCCACCTATTAATCATGGTCTACTTTACACCCCAAACTATGAAACCATCTATTTTACCCCCCTGAACTTTTTAAAACCGTCTATTTTACCCCCCGGCGGTTTTCGACGGTGGTTTTGCTACAGTAACAGTGGTTTTGCTATAGTGATGGTGATTTTGTCTTTTTCTTTTTTATTTATTTCTGGTGAATCTTTAAAAATTATAGTAAATCACAGAAAAATTATAAAATGGAAAATCTAATTTTGTTGGACTCCACATGAGTAGATCTACACAATGAACATATAATATGATATGCTTTAGTACAAAATTTTTGCTGTAGTTTTAGATTAATTGGAAAATCCAATTTTGTCTGTAATTAATTAGAATAATTCATAGCTGCAGCTTCTGTGGTCCAATTATGGTAAAATTTTTATGGTAGGCTAATTATTGTATGCTTGAACTATAGTTAAAATTTCGTACTCATTGGACCATGTATAACTTAGTTATAAATAAATTCCAATTAATTACAGACAAAATTAGATTTTCTAATTAATCTAAAGGTACAACAAAACTTTTGTACTAAAGCATACCACATTATATGTTAACTATGTAGATCTACTCATGTGGAGTCCAACAAAATTGGATTTTCCATTTTATGATTTTTTTATGATTTACTGTGATTTTTCAAAGATTCAGCAAAAATAAATAAAAAAAGAAAAAGGTGAAACCACAGGTAGCGTAGCAAACCACCGTCGAAAACCGTCCGGGGGGTAAAATAGACGGTTTTGAAAAGTTCAAGGAGTAAAATAGACGATTTTATAGTTTGGGAGTGAAGTAGACCATGGTTGATAGGTGGGGGGTTAAGTAGAGTTTTATATATATATATATATATATATATATATATATATATATATATATATATATATATATATATATATATATATATATATATATATATATATGAGCGATGGAGATTCCCGCAAGATAATCTGTGGCAAATATATATTTATTTTCAGTGAAGATATAGATTTTGATAATTAACAATAGCATGTTCCTTTGGCTGCGGCTTGTCGTAAACGATCGTAAATTTTCAACCGAAACAGTATTTTTCTCTCACACAAACCAGCCAACAGTACTTCTTCACGAACCAGCAACGATATGAACCAGCCAACCGAACAGGTTGCAAGAGGTTCCGATTCGCTTTCATCGCAAAAGACGACCGGAACGGGAAGGGCGTGCATGTCAGACTTAATTGCATAGATATAAAGCTTACAAAGAAAGAGAGAAAAAAAATAAACTTTACACAGTACAGATCGAAGATCAGATTAACATATCAACTGCAATTAATATGCATGAATTTGTTTGTAACTTTGTATAGTAGACAAAAGGTCAATCCAAGCCTGAATAGTCAGTGTGTACTCCTACGATCCAAAATATATATTATCGGCGAAAAGTAACCGAGAAGTAAATATTTAAAGTTTTATCGTACGTTGTGATCGGATGTGACCTATCACTCAATGACACAGGGTTTATAATGGTTCAGGCAACGTGCCCTACGTCTAGTTCCAGTCGGTCGGTGACTTTATTCCTAAGCCCAGGTACTCGAAGTTTGCTGTGATGTTACAAACGAGTGGAAATAAGAAGTGGGTGTTAAAGGTCTGGTCAGGCTATGGACCGACGGACCAAAAGTGATGGGAGCTCCTACGTGCGCTAAGTATTAGAACATATGCTCTGTGTAGCTTTAGAGTTCTAGAGTCGTGGAGCTGTTCGAGTGCTCAGAATATCTAAAGCTTAGCAGAGAGAGAGTGAGTCGAAATGACCGTCGTCCGTTGGGAGATAACGCATCCCCTTTTATAGGCGAAGGGGTGACCCTACAAGTGTGTGTGTGAGAGTGTGTGCACATATGTTACTAAGTCTTGTTGCCCACGCTGTCGGGTATAAGATGGTCGTTGACGCCCACAATACTGTTTATGTCATACGCATGTGGCATGCTTTACTGTGCTCGCCTGGTATGGCAAATGACGGCGCCCACAACACTATAAGGCAAATGTCGGCGCCCATAATACTGTTTGGGTTCTGACATGCCTAGAAGGTTGCAAAGCATCCTTCTGACATGTCCTGGCGGTACTGTCCTGCAGGTGTGCAGGGTATGCTCCTCGGTATTGCGGTTGACTTGAGCGCCTTGCCTTATCTGCTTCACCTGATTCTTGGGTCCTCACCGAGCGGGCGTCCTCGGTCAATCGTTCTTAGTTGGCTCCGACCGTGTCGGTCAGAGAAGAGCTATAAGCAGAGGTTTGACGTATTCCCGGTTAGAAAAGTAGGTCGAAGTCGGAAGCGAGCATCGTCCGCTCCTTGGCTAGGCTTTTCGGTCGGAGACTGGATTGCTCTTCCGGCCTATCGTTAGGTACCTGGGCCGGCTGAAAGCTCTAGTTTGGTTTTGGTGAATTGATGAAACCCTAAGTGCTAACCTAGTTTATCAAGTGCTCATGACATAGGTAGCACACTTCAAGTAGAAGAAGCTAATGAAGATCATAGCATGACAATGGTGATGGCATGGCGATGATCAAGGGCTTAAACTTGAAATGAAGAAAGAGAAAAACAAAAAGCTCAAGGCAAAGGTATAAACTATAGGAGCTATTTTGTTTTAGTGATCAAGACACTTAGAGAGTGTGATCACATTTAGGTTTGATAGCCATACTATTAAGAGGGGTGAAACTCGTATCGGAATGCGGTTATCAAAGTACCACTAGATGCTCTAACTCATTGCATATGCATTTAGGATCTAGTGGAGTGCTAACACCCTTGAAAATATTTGTGAAAATATGCTAACACATGTGCACAAAGTGCTAACACCCTTGAAAATATTCGACGCTTTTGGAAAAATGAAATGTCTATTTTCTATTGTGCCGGATGCAAAATTTTTGGTGGTTGGCACATTTGAGCAAGGGTGAAGAAGTTAGAGTTGAAATGGAGTTGGTCGAAATGATGCTGGCGTCGGTCTACTGACCAGACGCTGGGTCACTCAGTGACCGGACGCTGAAAGGCTGCGTCCGGTCGAGCTGTCAGACGGCACAGTAGGCTAGGGTTGAGCACCGGACGCTAGCTGTGTCCGGTCAAGGTGGACCGGACGCGTTCGGTCGAAAAAACATGCCTCGGGGAGCTTACTGGAAACGATCGGACGCTGGGGCTTCAGCGTCCGGTCAGTTTTGACCGGAGCGTCCGGTCAGCATCATAACCGTTGGGATCTGACGAACAGCGTTTGAAGGAGATGACACGTGGCGTCCATCGGGCGACCGGACGCTGAGGGCCAGCGTCCGGTCAGTTTGACCGGAGCGTCCGGTCAGAGCGCATTTTGCCCAGTGAAGGGGTATAACGGCTCTATTTGATGGGGGGGCTCTATTTATAGCCCCATGGCCGGCTGTGGCTCACATCTTTGGCCATTTTCATTGACATAGCAACCTTGTGAGCTAAGCCAAAGCCCTCCCACTCATCTACATCATTGATTCATCATCATAGTGAGATTGGGAGTGATCCAAGTGCATTGCTTGAGTGATTGCATCTAGAGGCACTTAGTGATCGTGGTTCGCTGCGGATTTCGCTTGTTACTCTTGGTGGTTGCCGCCACCTAGACGGCTTGGAGCAGCGAGGATCGTCGAGCGTAGGTGGTGATTGTCTCCGGCTCCGATCGTGGTGATTGTGAGGGGTTCTTGACCTTGTCCCCGGCGGAGAGCCAAAAGGCACTTTAGTGAATTGCTCGTGGCTTGTGTGATCCTCATCTTGTGTTGGTTGTGCGGCACCCTATTGAGGGTTTGGCGTGTGAAGCCAATTAGCGCGTGAACCTCCAAGTGAGTGAATCGCCACAACGAGGAGTAGCTTGCCGGCAAGCAAGTGAACCTCGGTAAAAATCATTGTCTTCATCATTGATTCCAAGGTGATTGGTCATCATTGTTATTCATCTTCGTGATTGATTGGTTCATTCATCTACACGGCGGTATAACCCTCTTGATCACTCTCTTTACTTTACCGCAAACTAGTTGACAAGCTCTTTAGTGTAGCTAGTTGTGAGAGCTTGCATGCTTGGTTGGTGTGGCTCTTTAGTTAGCCTTTGAGAGCACACTAACATAGGGTAGTGTCATTGATCTTGTGTGAATTGATACTATCTAAACTAGAATTGTGGTAGGTGGCTTGCATTTTGAGTAGGCTAGCGCAACACTCGCTTCGCCTCATAATTGTCTAACCATTTGGTTAAGTATTGTTGTAGAAATTTTTATTAGGCTATTCACCCCCCCCCTCTAGCCATTAGGACCTTTCACCGGCCCACGAGTCATGCATTGTTGTAATACCATATGCTGGAGCTGAGCTTTTCACTGGGAAGTGGGCCCATCGGGGACCCTGGGTTTATAAACCCGACAGGAGCCCCCGAGCTATTTTGGGACTTCTGCGAAGTCGTGAAGGGGCTGTTTATACTCGTTGTACAAGAGCAACAGGTGGGTGTAAGATCGTAAGTCGCCATCAGGCGCGACGGAGCATAGACCCAGGCATCGGATCGACGAACCAGCATGCTGATTAGCGGCCGTACAGGGAGTAGGCAGCATAGTGACCATGCGTCTATTATTGTGGGTCAATGTGAGTCCCCTAGAGCGTTATGTCATGGAGATGGGTCGTGCTGAGACGTGACCACTCCCTGCACGATGTCAGAAGTTTGACCTGAGGTTGTACTTTCTAGCTCATAATGCTTGGTGGTGGCGTGAGCTTCCGCTAGAAACTGTGCCTGAGGGATCGGGCGAAGCGGAGCCAGTCCTTAGGCGTCGGGCGAAGCGAAGCTAGCCCTTCAGACGTTGGCCAAGGCGGAGCTTACCCTCGGGGGTTAGCCAAGGCAGGGCCCACCCTCGGACGTCGGGCAAGGCGAAGCTAGGCAAGAGGTGTAGCCTTGGTGGTCCTAGAAATCGCCTGGGGGATTATTTTTGACTAGACCGTGGGTGCACGCGAGCGCACCCGGTGGATGTAGCCCCCGAGCTCCTAGGTGATTCGAGTAGAATCGCCTTGGGGATTTTTTGACTTGCCAGTGGGTGCGCACAAGCGCCCTCGGTGGGTGCGGACCTAGGCATCGGGCGCCAACCCAAACATCGGTCGTGGCTGGGGGGTCGAGCGTGATAGAGCATGGACCCAAGTGCCAGGCGTGGCCAAGGGGTTGGTCTAGTTTTGTGTGTTACCCCATTCATGGTTTCCACAACTAGAGGGGCTAAGCTAACATCGCTTGCCTCGATGGTTCAAGCGCCGTGCTCGTTGAGCTCTCTAACGGGTATGTCTGAGTGGAATCTAGGTCCGTTGTTCGTAACGGGGTCAGCATAGCCCTCATGTGATATTCCACTGCTCCTTAACCCACCTCCCGGTAGATGCCTAAGCCATTCCGTAGACCAACTCAGGTGGCCCGCTGGCCTTCCCTCGATTGAGATTTTGTGGGCATGGCTTAAGGTTAGGATCAAACGAGAAGGTCGAGATGACCCTATCTGCTTCTGAGTAGATCGGGCGAGGGCCACTAGGGCTCATCTATGTTTTCTCCCCTAGCTCTGTTTGACATGAGGAGGCCTCAAGCCCTTTGTGGGCTAGCCTTTGAACCCCGGTCGGTCATCGCTCATGTCGAATGAGGCGACTACCGCTTCGTGACGCAACACAAAGCGTTGTGATGCATTAATTTCATAGGCAATGCTTAGGATGTATGGGATGAATGAATGATTGTATGCATGAATGCGTGTATAAGAAAGGATGAATGAATGATCATGCATTAGAAAATAAAATAATGTAAGAAGGTTTGGTAAAGTTACTTTGATGACTCGAGTGATGATTTTTGAGGAGCTCTTATCGGATATGTCTGAATGGGATCCGTGTTCATCATTCATGATGGAGTCAGCATGGCCCACATGGGGCATCCCACTGCTCCTTACCCTTCTCTCGGTAGTCGCCTAAGCCATCCAATCGACCCAGGTAGTCCGTTGGTCTTTCCTTGACTGAGATCCTATTGGTGGGCCCTTCCAAACCCTACATGGGAAGGCAGAGGATTATTTGCGTGTGGTTGTGCCTTGTTTCCTACGCTCGGGTTGCGGTAGTGGTGGGCCCTGCCCAGGCCATGTCCTATTTTAACTAGGCGATGTTTTGTTGGGTAGGGCCGTGTAACACTCTCGGTGTTACACTGTACAACTTTTTGCTAAAACACTGCATGAGCATCATGCTTATATGTAAATATATGCAATATAGGGTGTAAAGCAATACACGGAAAGTGAAACATTCATCGGAAACACAAAACGAATGTTACATTTTATGTCGCGTTATATCGCTTAGGGTTCTAAATGAATTTTTATGGCATGAAAATGCTATAGAACACATATGCAAAGCTTTCGTAAAGTTTGTTGCATGAACTTTGTAGGTGACGGTGAAATACGTATGGTCGAGAACGGTATTCGCTAGCTAGTGTAACGAGTAGCTTGGAAATCACATTCGACGCGAAACCATTTAGGGCTTAGCAAAAATTTCCTAAGTCGGACAACGCATTGACGAAGCTAAGTTTGGCAATTTTTGTAGAACGATCGGGTTAAGCAGTGGCGTAGTCTTAAGGTTGGTTTTAGTAGCTTGATGCACCATATTGAACGTAAAATAGTTGGTTTAGCTACTGGGCCATCGGATTGAAATTTCAAGCAGCTTTAAAAGGCTTGCAAGTCATGATTTTGAACGATGCCAACGCCTGGGCGCGGTCACCCTGCTTGGCTCTCAGCATTGCCGCGTCGGCCACCCGACGTGCCTGTGCCCGCACGCATGCTCGCACGCGTGGCCCCACGCTGCTGGCCACGGCCTCCTACTACCACGCTCTGGCACGCAACTCACACGCGCACGCCAGGGTCCAGCATGCCTGGCTGCTCTACCCACCATCGCCATCACCATCGCATTGCCGCGTCCATGATTGCGCTGTGCTTCGACCGTCGTTGCCGCATGAGCACTGCTCCCGTTGACCTTTCACGGCTGCATGTGCGAGGGCCGACCGCTTGCCTTCACTTTCACGTCTACGCATAGTGCCATGCCACGCCGCTGTGTTCCCGAACATGCCAGCCTCTGTGGCATAGTGCCATGCCACCCTTGCCTTGTGTGTGTGGAGCTGTGGTCGCACGTTGGAGTGCTGGACTCGTACGCGCACAAGGAGTCATCACCGTCGCACTATGGTCCTCTCCCAATTAGTGAATGTGCCACGCCAAGCCCCGTCCCATCGCCTTGAATCGCACTGGCCAAGCCACACCGAGGCCTAACCATAGAGCAGGTCCCATCCTATAATTGCGCATGTTTGGAGGTCGCATTGGAGTCTAGCTTCGTGCCAGTCTCGCCACTATTGCAGTAGTACGATGTTGGGGTGCCAATTTGAGTTTTTCCCCTCACCGGCCATCATAAGACCGAGTTGAGTCGCCTAAAAAATTGGCCTTGTGTAGTCCACCTCCTTCCAATTAACCATGCGCACAACTAGTCTTGGTAGTTATCCAGCGATTGGAGTCGTCCCGGTGAGTTTCCATCTTACTGTGAGGTAATGCGGGGTGTTTTCCCCGCGATGGTTCGCCATGGCCGTCACGGTAGGTACTCGGCCAGGGCATCACTTGGTGCTCTATTGTTTCAATTGATGGGTGCCATTGTGCTATGTTGACTTGGTTGCCTCGCCTGTGTAATAGTTTCACCGACGGAGTAGCAGGTCACCGACGACGCCGTTGATGCACTTGTTGTGAACTAGAGTCTCCCCATGCTCATGGCCAACCACCTTGCCAAGTCTCACGCCTTCGTCTAGTGCATCCGTCATGAGTCTGGTGAGGCCCTCCTGCTCCTAGGGTAGTTGGTTGACTCAATTAGGGCCGAGGTTCATCGGAGCGCGTGGCTGTCTCTGGTGGATGTGGTGTAGGTGCTGTTACCGTGGCCGACGCGTTTGAGCGTAGTAGCGATTCAAATAGGACATTTATATTGTTGCCCGTAGTCTGTAGATGGTTAAAGAGTAGTGGTAGAGGCACTGGGCTAGGTAGATGCACTGACGTCGGTGTTGCCGTAGCCAGACCCCACCACGGCGCATGGCCACATTGTCGTGCTGCACCAATTGTGGCGTTTGATACATCGATCAATTGCTCTTTGCAAGTAGAGTGTTAGGGTGGTGCTGGTTGGTGTCGGGGAGGTCCATGCTCGTCGGCGTTGGCCGAAGATGCCGCGGCCTTATTTAGTTCTGACCAGGGACTTTGTAAAACATGAATTGGATTAAGGGAAGGGTGCTAGATGCGAAGACAGTGACTCAGCTAAATAGTGTGTGAGTGAGCTTCGTGAATAGAAAAGTAAATGGGGGTTCTTTAGCAAAAGCACCGGCTCACACGTGGGTTCAGCCGTGGGCCGCGTTGCGTGGGCCGTGTCCGTGTGCTGTCGCATGGGCCGCGCTAGTGCACGCGGGCGTGAGGGAGTGGGCCGAGCCGCGTATAGCGGGACACGCAAGGGAAATCGGTTTTCCAATTTTTCCAGTGAATTACAAATGTTTATTCAATTTAGTTTTTAGCTATACTTTGAGAAATTATAGTAAATTCTATAGATGTCCAAAAATAGGGAAACAAAAATTGTTAGGTTCACAAAAATGCTATCTCCCTGTTGGTATAGTTGGTTCACAGTTAGATGTTACAATGATAGGTTCATAAATTCAAATTGGAAAGCTTAATATTAGTTAGCTTAATATTTGTAGGAATTTTTGTGGCCAACCGGTGATAGCTTTAGCCATGAAATTTTTATAGTAGACTCATGAGACTACTATGTGCTTACTGTAATTTTTGTAACCCTAGAATAGGTTGATAAATAGAATAGGCTAAGTACTACTTGTTTTATTATATAAGGAGTAAATCGGTATTAAGAGTAAGAATACCCTTAGTTGCTATGATAACATATGTCATGCTTCATACTTGTTAGTGGTAACAGTAGGTAACTTAGCACCTTAGTCGGTAGGACTAGCTTAGTAACTTGATAGATGTATTTTCATTTTAAGAGCTGCTGTTGCCATATTACTAAGTGTTGCATCATCATTTCATGTATGTAGATCACAAGTTGGTAGAGTTCATGCCCATGGATGAACTAGATTACAAGGAGGTCATTGAGGAGTATGAGGAGGAGATCCTCATGCAGGAAGGAGCTCCGGAGCCTTTTGGTGCTGACTTTGCTGACCCACTGCCTGCCCAAGGCAAGCCCCGATGCATAACCCATATTTTATGATCACTGAATATATATATGATGTGCATTTACATTACAAGCATTTTATGAAAACTACATGCATAAATATATCTACCTATGAGTCCTACTAGTATAGGTTGAGTAGCTGCTATGCTCAGGATATCGGTAGCGTGAGTAACCTGCCGTTACTCACAAATAGGTGATAAATATGATCACTCATGATAAAATGGTGGAAAGGAAAAGTGGTGACCGGGCAGGGATATGGTTTGGGTACTGGTGGGTGTAAGAGGTTGTGTCCTATGGTCAACAGGGCATAGCTTGGTTACACTTTTTCTCTATCTGTGTCGGTTAAGGACATGTCATTGCATATGGCTCTAGGCAAGTCACAGACTTATTATTCCGAGCACATACTTAGGTATGGGTGTAGGGAAGACTCGTTGCTCTCTTGTTGTGGATCTGACTCTTTCTAGACCGACTGATTAGAGGCGGGGATGGTGGAGGTCCTTGCACCATACTAAGTCCGGGACTCAGGAGTGGGGGCTTGGAGTCCAAATTTGGACGGGGACCTGGACACCTAGGACAGAGGGTGATGGGTTAGTCCTGCTTGTGCCTAGGGTACAAGCAGGGCATGTGTTTTTGGGGTACCTAGCTGGGGGCATTGATTCGTGAATCGCCGGCATTCTGGTACGGCTTGTCTATGATTTAGCATCGTAGTAAGAACTGGAAGATGGAAGGTGATGAAATGGAACTGATTGCTCAACTCTTCCTTAAAAGTAGAACAAGTGCTTACATAGACTGGCTAGCTAATAAATTAATGTGGCTATTAATAATAACATACCTAAGGACTCACTACTAGTACTGCTTTTTGCAAAAAGGAAACCAGCAAACCATAAAGCTTCTCATATCTTTTGGAGTCGGGGAATTATCCCCACTAGATGGATAAGTCTTGCGAGTACATTGTGTACCCAGAGTTTATTTACCCTTGTTGCTGGTAATGCATGAGGAGTACCATTATGTGAAGGATTCTTCTGGTGGGCACAGATGGAATCCTTGCATACTATCGATAGCTGTTTTCTCGATGTTTATCTTCATTCTATTGTTTATTATTCCGTACTCTATCATTTAGTAATGTAATAATGTAATTTTTAAGAACTTCAGATGTATGAAATGGATAAGTATTGTAACACATTCTCATGATTGGATCCTTGGGGAAAAATGTTGATTTTTTGGTCTCTTCCTTGGGGTGTGCCCGACGGATAACGTCTATTGTAGCTTACTTTCGAGGTGCTTAGTATCTGATGGAAGATGAGCGCCTCCGTAAGTACATTATTTTAGGCGGTTCTGGCATAGCACATCCCATCAGTTAGGATGCGTCCCACCATATGCTTATCCATATTAAATAGGGGAAGGGAGAGGGTTTTTGTCCCATTCTTTCACCTTTCTCCAACTGCTGCCTCTCCTCCTTTTTCGCCAAGCCCGTTCATGCACCATGGCGGTTTCTAGGGGAGAGAGAGGGTAAAGCGAGGGAGAGGAGAACTCATAGATTCATTCATGAATCCGAGGCATGATGTCGAACTGGAGGCCATCTAACATCGATGAGGAGGTGCTGGCCGCTTTTGTCGAGAATGGGCTGCTCTCGCCGAAAGAGGTGGCACATTGGAGGGCTCCTGCGCTAGGGGAAGCTATTCCACCACCATGGGCTGATGGGGTTGTCTCCTTCCTCACCTTCCATGAGTGTGGGCTTGGATATCCCATGCACTAGTTCTTGCGTGGGCTCCTCAATGAGTAGGGACTGGAGCTGCAACACCTTAATCTGACTAGGGTGCTACATGTTGCCGGTTTCATCACCATTTGCGAGGCCTTCCTCAGGATGGATCTGCACGTGGATCTCTTCTAGTGGTTCTTCACCAGGTGAGCCTTATCTAAGAGGAATCCACTTAGAACTACGCTGGTTAGGGGCTTTGCCTTATAAAAGAAGCCAAGGCCATCGGGCTCCTACCCTGTGTACCCCCCTATGACTCTAATCGGGGGTGGCATGGCAAGTGGCTCTACATGAGGAACCTAGTGGAGGTGCCATTCCTGCCATTCACTGGAAGAAGGCTAGAGAGGTGGGAGAGCTGGTCATAGGGTCCCTCTAGTCGGCAGAACAAGCTAGAGGTCATCGAGGTGGAGCTTTAGAAGCTGGTGTAGCACTGCCTTGATGGGCTGTGAGTCTTCCACACCTTCTTCTACCATCGAGTCACCCCACTAGTGGAGAGGAGGAGGCCGATGTGGGCATACTTTGGCCCAACAGATCCTGACTGTGTGTCGTTGGAGGAGTTGCCGAAGGATGAAGTCTATAGTTGACTCGACCAGGTGCTGCAACAGAGGGATAAAGACTCCCTTGAAGGAATGCCTGGACCTCTTCATGCTGTGATGCTGTCCAATCTAGTATGCTCCCCTCTTCTTATTCCATGTCCTTTTCCCTCTTGCTCTCATGTATTTTGACTTTGAGTCATCCGTTTCATAGGGACTCACGGGTTACAAATCCCGATCGCATCTTCTGAGGGGGCAGGGGTGCATAGCTCGACAAGCTGCCCTGAAGGAGGTAGTGCTTGCCAAGAAGAAGAAGAGAGCTAAGAAGGCCTAGAGGAAGTACGAGAAGGAGAAGGAGATCAATGATGGGTCCAGGCGGGTGAAAGCTAGAGCGACGTGGAGGTGGAGCTCGAGTCGGAGGAGCCCATAGAGATGGGTGGGGATGTAAGCACCTCTGAGGATGAAGGATATAGGGGCATCATCATGACCTTAGTCAAGCATTGTGAGCCTACGGAGAAGCGTGATGATGTTTCCAAGTCAAGGAAGCATGCCGCGAGCGATGCCCTAAACCCTAAACCCTAAACCCTAAACAAGAGGCGAAGCATGCACTGTCGCCATGCCCTTTGGAGGCATTGTTGGCTCTACACCCCCCCTGCTCTAAGTGTGTTAGGGCATGCTGGCTGGTCGGAGGAGCATGTTCATGCCCCTATATCTTCAGGGTCGACGCATGTGCGCAACCCACAATAGGGAGATGCCCCGTTAGTTGATCTGGTTGGTTCGCCATGAGCTAGCGGTCGTGGCCATTTATGGGCCAATCGAGAACCAGCCAGGTTATCTCCTCCCTCGGTTGATGTGAGGGGGCACAAGTCATGACCCATGAGCGGTCCTCGTCTGGTGGGCTCGTTGCCAGTGGGTCGGGGCTTTAGGGCCCTACCACTTTCGTCTAGGTATGCATCTATGTTTCTTTTCGATCTCATAGTTGAGTTCTTTGAGCACGACTGACTTGCACTTATTTGATAGCGGCCAAGGATTGATGGGACTAGGCATCACGCCGCCTCCCATGTGGAAGGAGTGGAGACCTAGCCTGTAGCGAGTCACGATGAGCGATAGGGAAAGCCGATTGGCGGCTATGCGGCCTTCCCTTCTAGGGGTTGCATCCTACCGGCTGATCATGAGTTTGGTGACAACGACAAAGGCAGTGATGGTGGCAATCCCCATGGCGATAGTGGAGGTTGGGTTAGAGGTGACCCTTGCGATCCCTCCCTCAACAGCTATGGCGGAAGAGTGGAGGGAAACCGAGCTCCCTGCCTCACCCGATGGAGGAACACATAGCTCGCCCTCCTAGTTAGAGCTAGAGGGGTCGGGAGGAGACGTGGCCAGGCTAGAGGTAGAACATCCATCGGTGAGCCATGAAGTCTAGATAATGGAGATCCCCTGCTCCGGTGAGGCAGGCACTAGGGTGGAGCTGCCATCCATCCCGCGCGTCGCAGGAGTTGGTGATGATCCAATCATCGCATGATATTGCATTGGCTGGATCTTCCAGCAGGTTAGGGGTTTCCCGTGAGCTGGTGTGGCCCTGCCTTGGTGACCTAAGGAAGGCTCGGTTCATCCTTCGCGATGAGGAGGAGGTGGGGCTCAGGCACTTGCTTGAGGAGAGAGGACTATCGATGGAGTCTGTTCTCGCCCAAACCAAGGCGAGGCTCAAGGAGGTCTTGGAGTGGGTTGAGCTTATGCATCAGGCAGTTACAGCTGACCTACCATGCGTTGCAGAGGTAAGCTTTCTATGTTTTTAGCATTTGTCCTTGACTCCTTGGTCTTTTACTAGTTGTTTCAGCATGTTTGCTTTTCGCTTTACAGGATTTAGAGATGATGTTGATCCACAAATCCTGTTTTCTTTGGGAGGAACATAGTCAGATGGGGTAGGAAGCCATGATGTCATGGTGGGTTGATGAGTTTCAGCGCTAGCTAGAATCCGCCTGCCATGAGTCTCAAGACCAGGTGGCTGAGGTGATGAGAGCATGGGCGGCGAAACTACTCATGGCAGAACAGGCGACTGATGCTGAGCGGGGACTCAACGTAGTGAAGGTCCACTTGGTAGAGACCGAGGTGGCATTTCATAAGTCCTTGGAGGCTCTAGAGACGGAGCGAAAGGCCTGGTCGGAGGCTGAACAGGAAGTGGTCATGCTCTGGGGGTTGGTGCTTGGTGCCATGGAGTCAAACGCTCGTCTACTCAACAAGGTGGCCCTACAAGAAGGACTCTCCATCCTCGAAAGCACCTGCCTTGTTATGTATCTATTCCACCTTCAGTTGAAGCCTTGGTTTTTCCTCTCCTTTGCTTCTGAACTTATCATCCTTTTTCTAGAACTGGGTGGAAAAATTGGTTCTTTAGAGCGAGAGCTATAGACAACCAAGGCGGTGATCGATTGGAGCACGGAGGCACTAGCCAAGTCCCATGAGGAGCGACATGCTCTCAAGGGGGAGCTTGACCAAATTTGTAACATCACCTATGTGGTCATTTCTGAGGTGTTTGGATCAGGACCGAGCACCAGTACGCCCATCGTCCAGCTGGCGGAGGTCCCGAATGAAGTTTGGGTGCTCATCTCCAATGGCATGTTCTATGGGATGTTGGGGGTATTGACCTCAGTGGTGACGTAGCACCTAGATCTAGACTTCGCCACCATCTGTAGAGGTTATGCCAGTGGCTGGAGCGCCGATGTAATCCATGCGCTTGGGGAGAGCTTGGTGCCATATGCATAGATGGTTGCCGAGCAAGTTTCCGCGTAGTGGGTGATGGAGGCTCACCACTCGAGCATGGCTGAAGGCATGCACCAGGAAGATGCCATCTAGCTTATGAAAGGAGTGGAGACAGAGTTGGAAGTGAGCGTCATCCCGCCTCCGACCGAGCCAAACGTCGTCCAATAAGAAAACAAGCTGCCCTTATCCTCGTCGATCGCGTCGTCGGCCGATGCCACCAAGCGGCCACAATAGAATTTAGAGTAGAAACAATCAGTATATGTATAAGATAAGTTCATGAGGGAGCCTCTGTGTGAATAGTTTTTACATTCGTGAATACTTCAATTTCATTTTTGTGATGGAATCACTCGTAAGGAGAAGCTTGTCCCATCCGTCCTTGTTTTTACCCTAGCATAGCTTTGTTTTTATCCTTTCTTTTTCGTACCTACCCATTTGACCCATAGGCTGCAACTTTAAGAACCTGGGCATGGCCCGCGAGGCTCAGCTGCTCGTAACCGTAGGTTGTGGCAGGATGTGATCGGTTGGGAGTTTAAAACATAAATTACATAGGGTAATTGAAGGAACAGACTACCCTTTTGTTTGGGTGAAAAATATTACTATATGATAGTAAAAAAGAGGGGTGGTATCGCATCCTTGTGGAGTCCTCGAGCAACCTAGGCCAAGAGTGCTCGGGCTGGGGTGCTTTGTAGGAGGAAATGTTGAATGAAAGAAAATTTTAAGATCGAGTTTTAGGGGAAGAAACGATGTAACTGTTCGGTGTTCCATGTATTGGTGAGAACATTGCCGTTGTTGTTCTTCAGTCGGTAGGTGCCCAGTCAGATCACCTCGGTCACCGTATAGAGTCCTTCCCATGGTGGAGAGAGTTTATGTTTCTCCTTGGTAGATTGGTTTCTTCAGAGCACGAGGTCTCCGACCTCGAGGATCCTCCCTTTGATTTTTCTTTCATGGTTCCTGTGGAGAGTTTGCTGGTAGCGAGCAGAGCAGATGACGGTTGTCTCACGAGCCTCCTCGAGTAGGTCAATCGTGTCCTACTGAGCCTCCATGGCTTGGTCTTAGTCAAAGGCCTTCACTCTTGGGGCACCGTAGTCGAGGTCGGAGGGCAATACTGCTTTAGCTCCGTAGGCTAGGAAGAAAGGTGTGAACCCTATAGATCGGTTCAGGGTCATTCTCATGCTCTAGAGGATCGCTGGGACCTTTGCAACCCATCACTCGGCATACTTGTTGAGTTGGTCGAAGATTCATGGCTTAAGTCCTTGGAGGACCATGCCATTGGCTTGTTTGACCTAACCATTAGTATGTGGATATCTAACCGAGGCCCAGTCGATCCTGATGCTGTATCTGTCATAGGAGTCCAGGAACTTCTTCTTGGTGATGTTAGTTCCATGGTCAGTGATGATACAGTTAGGAACACCAAAACGGTAGATGATGTCAAGGAAGAACTTGACCGCCTCTTCCGAGCGAATGTTGGTGATGGGCTTCGCCTCTATCCACTTGGTGAATTTGTCTACCGCTATGAGTAGGTAAGTGAAGCCACCCAGGCCCTTTTTGAGGGGTCCAACCATGTTGAGGCCCCAGACCATGAATGGCTAGGTGATGGAGATAGTTTGAAGCTCTTGAGCTGGCAAATGAGTTTGCCAAGAGTACAACTGGCATCCCTCACACCTGCGGACGACCTCCTCTACATCTTGTAGTACAATGGGCTAGTAAAACCTTGGCAAAAGGTTTTTTCGACCAGTGACCTTGGTGTCGCGTGATGTCTACAGATTCTAGCATGGACCTCGAGGAGGAGTTGTTTCCCTTGGTCAGTAGGGACACACTTTATGAGTACTCTCGATGGACTTTGCTTGTAAAGTTCACTACTGAATGCGACGAATGTCTTGGCGCATCGAGCGATTCATCATGCTTCAGTCCTTTCTAGTGGGAGAATCTCCTCAAGGAGGTAGGCAAGTAGCGGTGCTCTCTAGTCAGCTTGATCGAGTGGTACCATGGCAACATCAATGGGCGACATCATCATGGAGGCACCTAGGTCAGAGCCCTCGAGTGCTAGATTGGCGTCAGAGTGTTTCTAGATTGGACCTTCTAGGATGCGAGCAGATGGCTCATGAAGGTCATTAATGAAGACCCCATTTGGAGATGGAACCCATCTGGTAGCCAATTTTGTAAGAAAATTAGTGGCATCGTTGTTTTTTTGGGGGACATGATGTTGTTCGATCCCCTAGAATTTGTCCTTGAGCTTACGCACCTCCTGGCAGTATGCTACTATGAGGGGGCTTTTGCAAGAGGACTCCTTCATGACTTGGACAATGACCAACTCTGAGTCGCCGTGGATGTATAGCCATGTAGTGCTGAGCTCGATGGTGATGCGCAGTCCATTGATGAGGGCCTCGTATTCCGCAATGTTGATTGAGGCCAAAAAATGGAGATAGATCATGTAGCGGAGCCTGCTCCCATCTGAGGAGATCAGAACCACTCCAGCCCCCGAGCTAGGCACCATCACCGACCCATCGAAGTACATCATCCAGTACTCATGGGTGACGTCTAAGGTCCAGAGCTAGACCTCCATCCATTCGGCAACAAAGTCCGCGACAGCCTGAGACTTAATAGTTATGCAGGGGATATACCTAATGTCGGGGCCCATTAGTTTGAATGCCTATTTGGAGATCCGTCCTGTGGCATCGTGGTTGTGGACGATGTCTCCTAGCAGGAATGAAGTGACGACCATGACTTCATGGTCGGTGAAGTAGTGCAAGAGCTTCCGGGTCACAATCAGCACGACGTATATAAGTTTCTACACCTAGGGGTACCGAACCTTGGCATTGGTGAGTACCTCTCCAATGAAGTATACAGGTCATTGGACCTTTAGGTGGTGTCTTGGCTCCTCCCTTTCAATGACTAGGGTGGCGCTCACGACGTGGTTGCTTGCCACGATATAGAGGAGGAGGGGTTCTCCCCGTTCGGGAGCGACGAGGATTGGGGCTGACATCAGTGATGCTTTGAGGCTTTTCAAAGTCTGCTGTGCTTCCTTAGTCCAAACAAGCACATCCATCTTTTTGAGAAGTTTGTAGAGAGGGATCCCCTCCTCGCCCAGCCAAGAGATGAACCGGCTCAGGGCGGCCAAACATCCGGTGAGCCTCTATACACATTTGACATTGCATATTGGGCCCATGTTGGAGATGGCTGTGATTTTTTTGGGGTTGGCCTCGATGCTAGGTTTGGACATGATGTACCCAAGTAGCTTCCCCTTTGAAACCCCAAAAACACATTTTTCGGGATTCAATTTGATGCTGAACCTTCGGAGGTTTGTGAATGTTGTGGTGAAAGCTCTAGTTTGTTTTTGGTGAATTAATGAAACCCTAAGTGCTAACCTAGTTTATCAAGTGATCATGAGATAGGTAGCACATTCCAAGTGATGAAGCAAATGAAGATCATAACATGATGATGGTGATATCATGGTGATGATCAAGTGCTTGGACTTGAAAAGAAGAAAGAGAAAAACAAAAGGCTCAAGGCAAAGGTATAAATAGTAGGAGCTATTTTGTTTTGATGATCAAGATACTTAGAGAGTGTGATCACATTTAGGTTCGATAGCCGTACTATTAAGAGAGGTGAAACTCGTATCAGAATGCGATTATCAAAGTGCCACTAGATGCTCTAACTCATTGCATATGCATTTAGGATCTAGTGGAGTGCTAACACACTTGAAAATGTTTGTGAAAATATGCTAACACATGTGCACAAGGTGATACACTTGGTGGTTGGCACATTTGAGCAAGGGTTAGGAACTTCACCGGTGGAGTGTCTGCCCATAGAGTGCGGACAGTCCAATGTTGCCACCGGCGCCCTAGACAGAAAAGACAGAGGTCACTGTAAATGACCGGACGCTAGTCTCAGTTGGATCGGTGCGTCTAGTTAGTGGTAGCAGAGGGCATGCAACGTCGGTCTCTAACCAGATGCTAGGTCACTCAGTGACCGAGCGCTGATAGGGTGCATCCGGTCCTACTGACGTGGCAACACACAGTGTTGTAGGTGACTGACCGGACACTAGCTGTGTCCGGTCAAGCATGACCGGACACGTCTGGTCATGAAAAGTCATCTCTGGATGCTTACTAGAAATGATCAAATGCTAGGGTTCAGCGTCCGGTCACTTTGAGCTGCTGCGTCCGATCGACTATTGACCGTTGAGATTGAGTGAACAATATTCAAAGAGAGGGGACATGTGGCGTGTATCATGTGATCAGACGCTGAGGGCCAGCGTTCAGTCGATATGACCAGAGCATCCGGTCACCCCATGTTGTGCCTAGTGAAGGGGTGCAATGACTCTATTTTGTGGGGCTTCTATTTAAGCCCCATGGCCGGCTCAAGCTCACTCTCTTGGCCATTTTGCATTGACATAGCAACCTTGTGAGCTTAGCCAAAGCCATCCCACTCATCTCCATCATTGTTTCATCATCATTGTGAGATTGGGAGAGAATCCAAGTGCATTGCTTGAGTGATTGCATCTAGAGGCACTTGGTGTTTGTGTTTTACTGCAGGATTCACTTGTAGCTCTTGGTGGTTGCCACCACCTAGACAGCTTGGTGCAGCGGAGGAGGATTGGCACGAGTCGGTGATTGTTCGTGGCTATCTTTGATGATTGTGAGGGGATTTATACCTTCCCCGATGGAGCACCGAAAGGTAACTCTAGTGGATTGCTCATGTCATTGAGTTACCTCACTTGTGGGTAGGTTCTTGTGGTGTCCAAATTATGTGGACGAGGTTTGTGCAACACCTCTTAGCCGCCGAACCATTAAGTGTTGGTCGACACAACGGGGACGTAGCGTGTTGGCAAGCATGTGAACCTCAGGAGAAATTTTTTTTGCCTCTTGCCATTTGGTATTCTCCCTATGATTGATTTACTATTCACCTTGTGATTGGTTCACTCCTCTATATGGCGGTATAATCACCCTACTCACTTATTTATATTCTTGCAAACTAGTTGTGGCAAGCTTTTTATTGTAATTAGAATTGAGAGATTGCTTTGTTATTTTAAGTTCATCTAGTGGAGCTCTTTAGAGTAGCAAGATTGAGAGCTCTTAGTGAGTAGTAACATTACAAGTTGTGTGCCTAGTAATCATTGTAACTAGAATTGTTGGATAGGTGGCTTGCAATCCTTGTAGAGCTAGAGCAAGTTTACATTTCGCTATTTGTCATACTAATCAAATTGCTCTAGTTGATTTGTAGATTTTTAAATAGGCTATTCACCCCCTCTAGCCATATTAGGACCTTTCAAGTGGTATCAGAGCTGTGGTCACCCTTTGATTGAAGGCTTAACAACCTCGGTGTCAAATTATGGCTCAAGTTGTGTTCAACCATGTAGGGGGTAAACCACCGTTCTTTGATGGCACATGTTATGATTATTGGAAGAGAAAGATGAGGATGTATCTTGGTTCAATTAATGATCAAGTATGGGAGGTGACCGAGAATGACTATGCTATCATTGATCTCGATGACCCCACCAACCAAGACAAGACCAATAAGCAATGCAATACAATGACTCTCAACACCATATACAATGCCATTGATTCCAAGGTGTTTGAGCAAATCAAGGATTATGAAAGAGCAAATGAGGTGTGGAGGAGATTGGATGAAACATATGAGGGCACACCGGCGGTGAAGAGTGCTAAGTTGTATATTCTCAAGGATAAGTTGACAAGCTTCAAGATAAAGGAAGATGAGAGCATTCCAAAAATGTTCCATCGGTTGCAAGTGATTGTAAATGACTTGAAGGCCTTGAGAGAGAAGATCAAGGATGATGATGTCTCTCATCGGTTCTTGATGTGCTTACCTCCAAGATTTGAGATGTTGAGATTGCTTATCATAAGAGGAGGATTGAAGGAGATTACCCCTAACCAAGTACTAGGTGATGTCATGACCCAAGAGACATATCGTGTGGAAAGAGAGGTGGATGACAAGGATGACAAGAAGGAAGAAGAAGACAAGAAGAAGAAAAGTATAGCATTCAAGGCTAGCTCATCATCATCCAAGAACAAGGGCAAGTCCAAGAAAGAATCAAGTGATGATGATGATCTTAGTGATATTGATGATGAAGCTATGGCCCTCTTTGTATGCAAGATGGGAAAATTCATGAAGAAGAAGGGCTATGGTGCAAGAAAGAGAAAAGATCACACCAAAAGCAAAGAATATGTGAGAAGATGCTACAATTGCAAGAGTTCCGATCACGTTGTAGCAAATTGTCGCTACAATAGTGACAATGATGAGGATGAGAAGAAGAAGCATAAGAAGGATAAGAAAGAAAAGGAGAAGAAGGAGAAGAGAATGACCTTCTAAAAGAAGAAGGGTGGACGCTATGTGGTCACTTGAGATAGTGATGGCTCTTCAGATAGTGATGACTCTAGTGATGATGGTAAGAAATCTATCAAGAAAGCACTAGCAAGCATCGCCATCAACAACAATCCCTCCATCTTCGACACTCCTTCGACATGCCTCATGGCAAAAGCCACCAAGGTAAAATATGATATGAGTGATGATGATGAATGTAAAAGTGATGCTTGTAGGAGTGATGATGATGATTAGGAGTACTCCAAGGAGGAGCTCATGGACATGTGTGAGCAAGTGCATACTTGCTTTGAGATGAAGAGAATGGAGTGCAAGGAATTGAACAAGAAAGTCAAATTTCTTGAGCAATCCCTTGATGGGCTCAATGTCACTCATGAGAGGCTAATGGAAGCCCATGAGAAGCTTGGCAAAGCTCACTCTAAGCTTGAGAAAGCTCACTCCTCTCTCATCAAGTAAGTCAAAGAGGAAGCCAAGAAGGAGCAAGTGATTGTATCATATGATGTGGGACTAACATGTCATCTTATTGATAAATCTTTTTATAAGCCCATTATAGTTTCTCCCACTAACACTTCTTGTAGCACTACTACTTCTACTTCACCTTTGAGTGATGGTCTCACTTGTGATGCCTCATTAATGGTGGAAAATGAGACCCTCAAGAAGGAGGCAAATGAGCTCACTCGTGCCTTAGGCAATGCCTATGGTGGAGAAGCCCGCTTGCTAAAGTGCTTGGGTAGCCAAAGGTTTTCTCTCAACAAAGAGGGATTAGGCTATACCCCCAAGAAAGACAAGGCGGCCTTTGTCACTCCCAAAGTTAATTTTGTGAAGGGCAATAGTCAGTTTTACAATAGATGCAAGCAAGTTGGGCATGTAGAGCAATATTGCAAGATTAACAAGAACAAGCTACCTATTGTATCCTCAATTAAATTTGATTCTTGTTACATGCTTGTTAAGGGTGCCAATGGTGTGAAGGCTAAGTTTATTGGTACACCAATTGTGGACCCAAAGAAGAAGGCCATTTGGGTACCAAAGACTTTGATAACTAACCTTCAAGGACCCAAGCAAGTTTGGGTACCTAAAAAGAATTGATCTTCTTTTGTAGGTCAATTACAAAGCCAGAGGAAGACGTTGGGTGCTTGATAGTGGGTACACACA
This sequence comes from Miscanthus floridulus, assembly GCF_019320115.1. Taxonomy (NCBI): domain Eukaryota; kingdom Viridiplantae; phylum Streptophyta; class Magnoliopsida; order Poales; family Poaceae; genus Miscanthus; species Miscanthus floridulus. The sequence continues at coordinate 116,472,665 of NC_089595.1, read as the reverse complement.
ACATATGACCGGTGATCCAAGAATGTTTAATTCAATTAATGAAAACAAGAGTAATGTGATTGATAGTATCATATTTGGTGATAATGGCAAAGGCAAGGTCAAAGGGCTTGGTAAGATTGCAATATCCAATGATTTGAGCATCTCTAATGTGCTACTAGTAGAGAGCTTAAACTTCAACCTATTGTTGGTAGCTCAATTATGTGATCTTTGTTTTAAGTGCATATTTGGTGTGGATGATGTAGAGATCATAAGTGTAGATGGCTCTAACTTGTTTTTTAAAGGATTTAGATATGAGAATCTATACTTGGTTGATTTCAATGCTAGAAAAGCTTAATTGAAAACATGTTTGATCACTAAGTCTAGCATGGGTTGGCTATGGCATAGAAGGCTTGGTCATGTTGGAATGAAATAATTGAACAAGTTGATCAAGCATGACTTAGTTAGAGGCTTGAAAGATGTCACATTTGAGAAGGATAAGCTATGTAGTGCATGTCAAGCCAGAAAATAAGTTGGTAACACACATCCTAAGAAGAGCATGATGAGCACATCTAAGGCATTTGAGTTGATGCACATGGACTTGTTTGGACCAACCACATACATAAGCATTGGTGAAAACAAATATGAATTTGTGATTATAGATAATTTCACTAGATACACATGGGTATTCTTTCTTGTTGACAAGAGTAATGTGTTTGCAACATTCAAATCATTTGTCAAGGGCATTCACAATGAGTTTGAAACAACCATCAAGAAAGTTAGAAGTGACAATGGTAGTGAATTTAAGAACACTAGAATTGATGAGTTGTGTGATGAATTTGGAATTAGACATCAATTCTTGGCCAAGTACACTACTCAATCAAATGGCTTAGTTGAAAGGAAGAATAGAACTTTGATTGACATGGCAAGATCAATGTTGAGTGAGTATAATGTGAGTCTTTCATTTTGGGCCAAAGCAATCAACATGGTTTGCTATTATAGCAACCGACTCTATTGTCACCCCATGTTGGAGAAGACACCTTATGAGCTTTTGAATGGAAGAAAGCCCAACATAGCATACTTTTGGGTTTTTAGTTGTAAATGCTACATATTGAAGAAAGGCACTAGATTAAGCAAATTTGAAAAGAAATGTGATGAAGGTTTCTTGCTTGGTTACTCCACTACTAGCAAGGCTTATAGAGTTTGGAATTTGGCTATTGGTACTCTTGAGGAGGTTCATGATATGGAGTTTGATGAAACAAATGGTTCCCAAGAGGAAGATGAGAATCTAGATGATGTAAGAGGCACTCAATTGGTCAATGCAATGAAGAACATGGACATTGGTGATATAAGGCCTAGAGAGGTGATTGATGTTGAAGATGACAAGAATCAAGTGCTCTCTAACTCAAATGTGCAAGCTAGGGGTTCTCATGATCAAGTTCAAGCAAGAACTAGTGATGACAAAGTGCAAGATCAACAATAAGTGGCTAGTTCATTATCTCAACCAAGTGATCTATCAAATGCAAGCAATCAAGTGTAAGTGCTTCAACCAACCAATATTACAAGAGATCATCCCTTAGACACTACCATTGGTAATATTTCAAGAGGTGTGCAAACTAGATCAAGATTGACTTCATTTTGTGAGCATTTCTCATTTGTGTCATCCATTAAACCTAAGAAGATAGATGAAGCTTTGAAGGATGTTGATTGGGAAAATGCTATGCATAAAGAGCTAAACAACTTCACAAGAAACCAAGTATAAGAGTTAGTTGAGAGGCCTAAGGATCATAATATGATAGAAACCAAGTGGGTCTTTTGGAATAAGCAAGATCAAGATGGGATAGTAATAAGAAACAAAGCAAGATTAGTGGCTCAAGGTTACACTCAAGTTGAAGGTCTTGACTTTGGAGAAATATATGCCCCGGTTGCAAGATTGGAAGCAATTAGGATCTTGTTAGCCTATGCTTGTGCCCACAACATCAAGTTGTACCAAATGGATATGAAGAGTGTATTTCTCAATGGGTACATCAATAAGCTTGTGTATGTTGAGCAACCTCCCGGTTTTGAAGATGAAAAGAAACCCAACCATGTTTACAAGTTGAGAAAGGCTTTGTATGGATTGAAACAAGCACTAAGAGCATGGTATGAGAGATTGAGGGATTTCCTACTCTCTAAGGGATTCAAAATGGGAAAGGTTGACACCACTCTCTTCACCAAGAAGCTTGGAAATGACTTATTTGTAATGCAAATCTATGTTGATGATATCGTATTTGGGTCAACAAATCAAGATTTTTGTGAAGAGTTTGGCAAGATGATGGCAAGTGAGTTTGAGATGTCTATGATTGGAGAGCTTAGTTACTTCCTTGGTCTTCAAATCAAGCAAATGAAGAATGGCACATTTGTGAGTCAAGGCAAGTACATCAAGGACATGCTTAAGAAGTTTGGAATGGATGATGCTAAAGCTATTAGTACACCAATGGGAACAAGGAGAAGCTTGGATAGTGATGCTAGTGGCAACATGGTGGATCAAAAGATGTATTGGTCTATGATTAGAAGCCTACTCTATGTGACCGCATCAAGGCTGGATGTGATGTTTAGTGTATATATGTGTGCTAGATTTCAAGCCTCACCAAGAGAAAGACATTTGAAGGCAACAAAGAGAATATTGAGGTACTTGAAGCATACATAAAATGTTGGATTGTGGTATCCCAAAGGAGCAAGATTCGAGTTGATTGGATATTCGGACTCCGATTATGCGGGATGCAAAGTTGAGAGAAAGAGCACATTGGGCACATGCCAACTATTGGAAAGATCACTTGTGTCTTGGTCATCAAAGAAACAAAATAGTGTAGCACTTTCAACCACCAAAGCAGAGTATAATTCGGTCGGTAGTTGTTGTGCTCAATTCCTTTGGATGAAGGCTACTTTGAGTGATTTTGGAATCAAATTCAAGCAAGTGCCATTGCTATGTGACAATGAGAGTGCCGTAAAGCTCACCAACAACCTGGTTCAACATTCAAGAACAAAGCATATTGATGTCCGCCACCATTTCATAAGAGATTACCAACAAAAAAGAGATATTTGCATTGAGAGTGTTGGCACCGAAGATCAACTTGCCAATATATTCACCAAGCCATTGGATGAGAAAAGGTTTTGCAAGCTAAGGAATAAGCTGAACATATTGGATTTCTCAAATATGTGTTGATGTATCCTTACTTATATGACATGCCTCCCCTTCGAGCAATCCAAGGTAAAAGTTGATTGGCATGGCATACATCATTGCTAAGGACATAATTAGTGCATCTAGTCATTTCTCAATTTTAATAGGCTCATTCATGAAAATCAAATGAATTTGATGATTGTATGGTACCACTATTGCTTCTATGCTTATTTTGATCTAGTGGTAGCATATGACATGTTTGTGGGCTTATAAACCTAGTGTTTGATCTAGAAAATGAGCTCTAAGTATTTAACTCAACATGGTACAAGATAACCCTTGTTTGGAGGTGTGAAGAAGCTTGTCCTTGGATCAAATCGAGTTAAATATCTTTGGTAAATGATCTAGATTGGACCAAATTTGGGAAATTGATTCTCACCCCATTGATTGACATTGATAATCTCAACCTATCTATAATTTAAGCCTTTGTGGTCATTGATGACAAAGGGGGAGAAATAGTGCACAAAGATAGTGAAAAGACAACACAAAGGGGAGAGAAATAAAGATACAAGTGATAGGGACATAAGGAGAGAGATATGACAAAGGAAAGGGATCAATTAACAATTAAAATTTTGAGCACACAAGTAGGGGGAGCAAGCTCATGAACTTGTATGATGCATTTGAATGTGCATTTCATATGTTTGCTTGCATGGCACAAGTCTTAAATTTCAATATTCATGCTTGTGTGGTGTACGCTAGTTATAGGTTTGAATGATGAAATGAAAATCTAGCATGCATAAGTTTATCTAATGATTTCATTTCCAAGTGTTTCCAAGTGGTATCGAGCTAACCATGGTGCTAAGCATGGTATAATGGTGCACTCCAATTGGTATCACGCTTCAAAGGTCCCTCTTTTATACCTTAGCATCATTTGGTATACAATGTCTCCTATATTTCCTATCTAAGCATATGTGCAAGCTCCAATCTAAACTCTTAGCACTTATGTAGGGGGAGCAATTGCTACCATTTGGGGTTCATAAAACTTGTCCATATCCTTTTACACATGGTAAATATGCTTGGGCAAGTAATATGGACTCAATTGAATTTTAATTCATATATTTGTGAAAGGGTTGCCATCAATTACCAAAAAGGGGGAGATTGAAAGCTCTAGTTTGTTTTTGGTGAATTGATGAAACCCTAAGTGCTAACCTAGTTTATCAAGTGATCATGAGATAGGTAGCACATTCCAAGTGGTGAAGCAAATGAAGATCATAACATGATGATGGTGATGCCATAGTGATGATCAAGTGCTTGGACTTGAAAAGAAGAAAGAGAAAAACAAAAGGCTCAAGGCAAAGGTATAAATAGTAGGAGCTATTTTGTTTTGGTGATCAAGACACTTAGAGAGTGTGATCACATTTAGGTTTGATAGCCATACTATTAAGAGAGGTGATACTCATATCGGAATGCGGTTATCAAAGTGCCACTAGATGCTCTAACTCATTGCATATGCATTTAGGATCTAGTGGAGTGCTAACACCCTTGAAAATGTTTGCGAAAATATGCTAACACATGTGCACAAGGTGATACACTTGGTGGTTGGCACATTTGAGCAAGGGTTAGGAACTTCACCGGCGGAGTGTCCGCCCGTAGAGTGCGGACAGTTCGACGTTGCCACCGGTGCCCTAGACAGAAAAGATGGAGGTCACTGTAAGTGACCGAGACGCTGGTCTTGGTTGGACCAGCGCGTCTGGTCAGTGGCAGCAGAGGGCGCGCAGCATCGGTCTCTGACCAGACGCTAGGTCACTCAGTGACCGGACGCTGATAGGGTGCGTCCGGTCCTACTGACGTGGCAACACATAGTGTTGTAGGTGACTGACCGGACGCTGGCTGTGTCTATTCAAGCATGATTGGACGTGTCCGGTCATGAAAAGTTATCTCTGGATGCTTACTAGAAATGACTGGACGTTGGGGTTCAGCGTCTAGTCACTTTGAGCTGCTGCGTCCGGTCGACTGTTGACCATTGAGATCAGGTGAACAGTATTCAAAGAGAGGGGACACATGGCGTGTATCACGTGACCGGACGCTAAGGGCCAGCGTCTGGTCAATATGACCAGAGCATCTGGTCACCTCGTGTTGTGCCCAGTGAAGGGGTATAACGGCTCTATTTCATGGGGGCTTCTATTTAAGCCCCATGGCCGGCTCAAGCTCACTCTCTTGACCATTTTGCATTGACATAGCAACCTTATGAGCTTAGCCAAAGCCCTTCCACTCATCTCCATCATTGTTTCATCAGCATTATGAGATTGGAAGAGAATCCAAGTGCATTACTTGAGTGATTGCATCTAGAAGCACTTGGTGTTCGTGTTTTGCTGCGGGATTCACTTGTTGCTCTTGGTGGTTGCCACCACCTAGATGGCTTCATGCATCGAAGGGGGATTGGCACGAGTCGGTGATTGTTCGTGGCCATCTTCGGTGATTGTGAGAGAATTTGTACCTTCCCCGGCGGAGCGCCGAAAGGTAACTCTAGTGGATTGCTCGTGTCATTGAGTTACCTCACTTGTGGGTAGGTTCTTGCGGTGTCCAAATTGTGTGGACGAAGTTTGTGCAACACCTCTTAGCCGCCAAACCACCAAGTGTTGGTCGACACAACAAGGACGTAGCGTGTTGGCAAGCACGTGAACCTTGGGAGAAAATTAGTTGCCTCTTGCCATTTGGTATTCTCCTAGTGATTGATTTAATATTCACCTTGTGATTGGTTCACTCCTCTACACGGTGGTATAATCACCCTACTCACTCATTTATATTCTTGCAAACTAGTTGTGACAAGCTCTTTAGTGTAATTAGAATTGAGAGATTACTTTGTTATTTTAAGTTTATCTAGTGGAGCTCTTTAGAGTAGAAAGATTGAGAGCTCTTAGTGAATAGTAATATTACAAGTTGTGTGCCTAGTAATCATTACAACTAGAATTGTTGGATAGGTGGCTTGCAACCCTTGTAGAGCTAGAGCAAGTTTGCATTTTGCTATTTGTCATACTAATCAAATTGTTCTAGTTGATTTATAGATTTTTAAATAGGCTATTCACTCCCCTCTAGCCATATTAGGACCTTTCGTGTAGCCAAGTTCGCAATCAGGTCACAAGCTTGAGCCGTTTTGACCACTATGTCATCTACATAGACGACGATTGTTGGTTTTGGCTGCTTGACTTGGTCAGGCTGGTCGAGCGGGTCGATTTAGTCGGCAAAGCATTGCTGCATGCACCATTGATAGGCGGCGCCAATGTTCTTCAGACCAAAAAGCATGGTTACATAGCAGTACGAATCATACGGGGTGATGAATGAAGCTATGAGCTGGTCGGACTCTTTCCTCGTGATCTGGTGGTAGCTTGAATAGGCATCTCGAAAGGAGAGGATTTCACATCCTGAGGTGGAGTCGACTATTTGGTCTATGCGTGGCAAAGGAAAATGGTCCTTCGGACATGCCTTGTTGAGGCCAGTATAATCAATGCACATTCTCCATTTTCCGGTCTTCTTTTTAACAAGAACAGGATTGGCTAGCTAGTCAAAGTGGTATACCTCCTTGATGAATCCAGCTGCTAGGAGTTTTGTTATCTCCTCGCCTATGGCCCTACACCTCTCGTCGTCAAAGCGACGTCGGCGTTGCTTGGTGGGCTTTGAGCCTAGGATGAGGCATGATGCATGCTTGGTGACCTCACACAGTATGCCTGGCTTGTTAGAAGGTTTCCATGTGAAGACATCATGATTGAAGCATAGAAAGTCGATGAGCTCGCATTCCTATTTGGCCAGGAGCTTGGCCCTGATCCTCACCGTCTTGGTTGGGTCGGTGGGGTCGATCCCCACCACCTTAGTTTCCTCGATTGGGTGGAAGGTAGTCGAGGAGGTTGGCTTGTTGCAGTCTAGGACTGCTAGAGTCGATGAATTTCTGAGCTGAGGGAGCTCGGCTGAGTTGATGACGGCAGTGGCGAGCTCATAATACTCGCGGTCGCACGTGTAGGCGTGCGAAAAGGTGCTACCCACAGTGATGACATCGTTCAGTTTTGGCATCTTCAACTTAAGGTAGGTGTAGTTGGGGATCGCCATAAACTTGGCATAGCATGGCCACCCTAAGATGATGTGGTAGGACCCTAGGAAGTCCACCACCTTGAAGGTGAGGGCCTCCGAGCGGAAGTTGGCTCGGTCGCCAAACATGACGGGCATGTCAATCTGCCCAAGTGGGTATGCCTGCGTCCCTAGGATCACGCCATGGATGGGAGAGCTCACTAGGTAGAGCTCTGACCAGGGGATGCGCATGGCGTCGAGGGTGTCAATGTAGAGAATGTTGAGGCCGCTACCTCCATCCATCAGCACCTTGGTGAGGCACTTCTTATCGACAATGGGGTCGACGATGAGTGGGTAGTGACCCGGTCTAGCGACATGGGAAGGATGGTCCCTCTGATCAAAAGTGATCGGAGATTCTGACCAGCTAAGGAAAGAGGGGCCGACCGTTTCGGCGATGCATACCTCTCTATAGCGCACCTTATGCTGACGCTTGGAGTAGATGGCATCAGATCCCCCAAAGATCATGAGGCATTCCTCGAGGTTGGGAAAGCCATCATCATCCTTGCCTACCGTGCCTTCTTTCTTGGCCGCTACCTCCTTGCCCTTTCCTTCCTTTGGCCCGCCGGCCTATCGCAGAAAGCGCTTAAGGAGTTCACAGTCCTTGTAGAGGTTCTTGACAGGGTAGGCATGGTTGGTGCATGGGCTTTCCATGAGCTTGTCAAAGTGGTCGGGCTAACCCTGTTGGGGCTGCTTGCCCGCACGATCGGCCACGGTGACCAAAGCAGAGTTGGCCGGTCGGCGCCGATCCTTCTTGTTATTTTTGCCCCTTTGCATGGAGGGGCCCTCGCGCTTGGCCTTGCCCTTGTCCCAGCCTCTGCTAAAGATGGCTTCGACCGCCTCCTCGCTGGAGGTGTGGTTCGTGGCGATGTCGAGCAGGTCACGGGTGGCACGGGGCTTTAGACAACCGAGCTTGTGGATCAAGGACTCATAGGTTGTCCTAGAGAGGAACGCGCTGATGATGTCCGCGTCAACAATATCAGGAAGGGAGTTGCATCATTTTGAGAACCTACAGATGTAATTCTGCAAGGACTTATTGGGCTCCTGCTGGCAGCTCTTGAGGTCCTAGGAATTCCTAGGATGGACATACGTCCCCTAGAAATTCCCAGTGAAGATCCTTTTGAGATCCACCCAATCATGGATGCTGTCAGGTGGGAGGAATTCGAGCCATGCTCGAACATGCTCCCCCACATAGATGGGGAGGTATTGAATGATGAAGTGGTCATCATCCACTCCTCTGGCTCGGTAGGCGAGCCAAAAGTCTTCGAGCCATATACCAAGATTCATTTCCCCGGTGTATTTGGTGATGTTGGTGGGTGGTCAAAAGCGCTATGGGAATGACGCTTTCTGGATACGATGGCCAAAGGCCCATGGTCCTAGGCCATCTAGGCTAGGACTTCGGTCGTCTGGTCAGCGACCATGCCTAGGGTGCGTGTCTCTACTCCCCTCAATGGTCCAGCCAGGGCCCATGCCGCCTACTCTCATCGCCCCTTGATGGACGTCATCATCGTATCGGGCTTGACGCCGCTTGTTGATGATGCTACGAACATCGTGGTTCGGTCTGAGCCATTCATGCATAGATGGTCGGTGTGGAGCAGGCGCCGAGTCTAGCCATGATGTAGTTGTGGCCTCCTATTCCATGACTGGTGACCATAGTGGTGAGCGGATGGAGCGATTCGACTGGTGCGCCCCCATTCCCCTAGTGGGGAAAGAGGTCACGAGCCGGTGTCGCGATGTGGAGCTCTCCGCTTGTTGAATGTCGGTGGTTTCCACCAGCGCCCGGAGGTTCTAGTGGATCGCCTACTCCTAGGGGTCGATAGGCTCAGGAAGGCCGCGTAGAAGCATCGCTATAGTGACGATATTCTGGCCAACCCAAGCAAACTATGGGGGATTGTTTCCTCTATCTAGGATGTTGCGCTGGACCTGACAGGCGTGACCCTAGGCACCGCTCACCAGGTTACATGTGTGTGGCACAGCATGCTGCGCTAAGCGTGCCAGTGCAGGTGGCAGTTGGCACTACCACCTTTGTCGCATCTCTTCGTAGTGCTCCTGTGCACAAGCTAGGGCCTCTACATGAGGGTTCAGAGGGGTATGAGTATATAGATACTCTGCTATCACCGGTGGTTGTCCCAGAGCATTCGCCATAGCGCACTCTCAGGATAGAGGGTGGTTAGGTGCCACGACGTCGCCGATGCTGAAGCCGTCGCTTTCAACCTCATCATCCACGAGGTCATGGAAAGAGGCAGGAGCATAGCCTGCCATCCCCATGAATTTGGATGTGAGAGGGGGCGATGTCAGCATCTTTTGGAGCCCCTTTTGTACGCGTCTGCGGGGGACGTGAGGCCGTAGGGGAACCAGCCGCACGACGGTTGCGGTGGGGACAACGGGGTCCCTTTGGAAAGTCGGCGGAAGATATTAAATAGTGAGTAAATTACAATATGTACGTTACTCATAGTAGGGTTTGAGCCTAGTGTGGGCTTAGAGCGAAACGCAGGTGTCTCATCGTTGAGGTCATCGGGTGGCCCTGAGCCGATAGAGGGAGCTCCTCCTCCGATGAGCGTCGGGACAAGTGCCTCCTTACGAAGGCAAAGCACGCCGAGCTGGTCGGTGATGAAATCCAGGCTTTCAAAGAGGAAGGTCTGGAATGGTTTGAAGACAGGAGGAACCCACATCCCAACAAGCGGGAGCGTGGGAAACTCCAGCGAGCCGAAGCGAATCATATCGCTTGAGCCCGTCATGCCGAAGATGGTGGAAAGGTGGGCCATCCGATGACCAAAAGCTTGAACGTACGACGTCCTCCCCACAGACGGCGCCAACTGTCGGTGCGAAAAGTGACCAACAAGTAAATATTTGTAGTTTTGCCTTACGTGGTGATCGAATGTGGCCTAGCACTCAATGACACAGGGTTTATACTGGTTCAGGCAATGTGCCCTACGTTCAATTCTAGTCGGTCGATGACTTTATTCTTGAGCCCAGGTGCTCAAAGTTTGCTGTGGGGTTACAAACGAGTGGGAATAAGAAGGGGGTGTTAAAGGTCAGGTCGGGTTCTGGACTGAAGGGCCAAGAGTGATGGGAGCTCTTATGTGCGCTAAGTATTGGAACATATGCTCTGTGTTGCTTTACAGTTCTAGAGCCGTGGAGCTATTCGAGTGCTTAGAATATCTAAAGCTTAGCAGAGAGAGAGAGAGAGAGTCAGAATGACCATCGTCCGTCGGGAGAGAGCACATCCCCTTTTATAGGCGAAGGGATGGCCTTACAAGTGTGTGTGTGAGAGAGTGTGTGCATGTATGTTACTAGGCTTTGTTGCCCACGTTGTTGGGTATAAGATGGTCGTTGGCACCCACAATACTGTTTATGTCATACGCATGTGGCAGGCTTTACCGTGCTCGCCTGGTATGGCAAATGACGATGCCCACAGCATTGTAAGGCAAATGTCGGCGCCCACAACACTGTTTGGGTTCTGACATGCCTGGAAGGTTGCAGAGCACCCTTCTGACATGTCCTGGTGGTACTATCCTACATGTGTGCAGGGTACGGTCCTCAGTATTACGGTTGACTTAAGTGCCTTGCCTTATCTGCTCTGCCTAATTCTTGGGTCCTCACCGAGCGGGCGTCCTTGAGCGGGCATCCTCGGCCGGTCGTTCCCAGTCGCCTCCGACCGTGCCGGTCGGAGAAGAGCTATAAGTAGAGGTTCGACGTATTCCCGGTCGGAAAAGCGGGTCAGAGTCGGAAGCGAGCGTCATTCCCTCCTTGGCCAAGCTTTCCGGTCGGAGACTGGATCGCTCTTTTGGCCTGTCGTTAGGTATCTGGGCCGGCCCACGAGTCGCGCGTTGTTGTAATGTCGTCTGCTGGGATGAGATTTTTGCTAGGAAGCGGGCCCATCGGGGACCCTAGGTTTATGAACCCGACATATGCCGTCCTCACTCGAACCTCAGTAATTTGTAAAGAAATACACACATACAATATTGACAATATAAGATATATACTGCTAGACTCATATTGTTTATTTATCTTTTTTTTTAAAACCCATCATATATAGAATATTTGATGAGTTAGGTGATGTTTGGATCTCGTAAGGAAAATGAGAATGAATAGATATAAAAATGAGAATGGGGCACTTGAATTCTAGAATGAGATTCTAAAACCCAACAAACTATCCAAACTCTGCTTTTTGGAGACTCTAATTATGCAAGTGCAATGGATTCAAACACCCTTCATTATTTTTGTCTAAAATTTATATTCTACATCACTATCTAGATCGTCAGTCCTAGGCACAGGCTGTTTGTTGGGTGGTGTCTGCTGCCAGTGACCTTGCCATGACGTCCTCCAGGTTCCTCGATTGCTTAGCTTCTTCTCACCATATGCCAGGTTAGCGGGACCATGATCCCCTCTTTTGGATCTCCTCATTCTCAACTGTCGGACCTCCAACCTTGGAGGTTTCCTCTCCTCTAGGGGCGTAGGTGGAAGGTGATTAGATCTCGTATAAGCTCCATAGAAGATGTACTTCACAGCTGTCGTCTATCAATTTTGACTTAATCAGTGCCTTACAACCCATGGACTGGAGCTCATCAGAATTTTGTATCTTGCGGTGCATTATTCGGCGTTCATCGACATGCCTCCGTAGTGAGAGTTGTAGCATTGTTAGTTCTCCCTGTGGTTAGTGTGGTTGTATCTCTGTATGTGATATTGCTGGTGTTGTTGTTGGTTGCAATCTCTTTTCCCTCTCTCTTCGTACCCTGTTGGACTTTTCAAGGGTCGCCCATGTACCAGGTGTTTTGCACCGTCTTCATTATCGGTTTGCCGAAACTGTGGTAAATTTATTCTGGTGGAGTCCCTCGGCTCCTTCGACATTGACCTAAACAAATCTAGATCCAAACAGAACCTTAATCTGAAGGCTAGAAATCACACACGCATGATGCGCGTGTATTTAGATTTTTTTTATTAACTTCTAGTCTCTTAACTATCCTTGCTCAGCCTCATGCATGCATGGACCATGGTCAAGGAGGGAGAGAGAGAGAGAGAGAGAGAGAGAGAGAGAGAGAGGTCAGAGGTGGCACACGGCGGCAAGCAAAGACGACAAATAAAGGATTGGAGCACGCACGTACGTCACGTAGGTGTCAGCAGCGAGCTCGGCCCGCTATCTTGTTCCGACCGTACCATACACACGCTCTCTCTACCTCTATATATACGCTCCTCCTGCCAGACAGTTTAATTATCTCAGTAACAACGAACCATTTGCATGCACTCGACATCTGGCAGTCGCAAGCTATAGCTAGATAGATCGATCTGACACTGACACTACTTCACACTTGTAGAAATCGTAGCAGCAGCTAGCAGCATTCAGAGTACCCCGGCCCGTGCTCGAGCTAGCTAGAAGTAGAACGAACAGAACAATGGCTTCTGGCGGGTCGTCGTCGTCGTCCCGCGCGTGGACGCAGCGGCAGAACAAGCAGTTCGAGTGCGCGCTGGCGGTGTACGACCGGGACACCCCTGACCGGTGGCACAACATCGCCCGCTACATGGGCGGCACCAAGTCCGCCGACGAGGTCCGCCACCACTTCGAGCAGCTCGTCCACGACGTCACCCAGATCGAGGCCGGCCGCGTCCCCTTCCCCCGCTACGGCTACGGCAGCGCGCCGCCCGTCGCCGGCGGCGGCCTCGACGACATGGCCGCCACCAGGTACGCGACGTAGCCATCATCAACAACTTACTTTTGCTCGTCGCAGTTAGGTCGGCAGTTTGGTACGTAGGTGTTTGCATGTGGAAAGTGTGGACATGCACTACAGTAGAGCTGGTTGGTCACATGAGATCTAATCCTGATGCATGCATGTGTGGCAGTGATAAGCTTTATTATTGGAAAGGTCGCTAGATGCACATACATATATATAGCCCATATTCAAACAAACAAAACGGTGCTAGTGCTAGCTAGATATACGTGTAGATACTAGATAAATATGTGTACCTTAATTCCACATGCATCCTATATCATCCTTTGCCGACATCTCCGTTGTCTGACACATAAGAAGAGCTAGCAAGCTACATTAACACATGCCCTCACATGCATGCACCGAACGCATCTCTTAAGGCCTGTTTGCATGAGCTAGCGCTAATTACTAGTTAAACTAAAAATTAGCTCAACTTAACTTAGTTTGACTAGCTAATTGGTTGACAACTAGTTAGAAACTTGACTAAATTTTTTTCTATCTATTAGCCTACCTATTTAGATGCACTAGGACTAATTTTAGCTAGCTAATAATTAGCTCTTGTATCAAACTGGTCCTTAATTACGTGTTTTATTGGATGCACCAGCAGGGGCAAGTATATGAAGCTGCAGTGATGAAGACAAATGCCAGCCGCCCGAGACGTACAAAATATGTATGACAGTTCCTTGCAACTGTTGGTGTAAACTTATAATATTACCGTACAATGGCTCTCCGAAAATAACCCTAGCTATATAGGGAAGAAGGAGGAGGAGGAGGCGAAGAATGGAAGAGAAGTATCATGTTTAATTTCACCCCTCCTGTATATATGATTTACAATTGTACATTAGTTAATTATTAGACTGACATTGATCGATCGATGGTCGGTCAATGCTTGTGAAATAATGTCCATGTATTACTAGCTATATTTTAGCTAGCCATATCACAATCAATGTAAAGTGTGTTCCTCAGCTTCTCCATTCGAGCACAAATACTTCCAAACACTGATTTATTGGGCACACCGCTTTTCATGAGAATAAACATATTATCTCTCCAAAAATAATAAGAATAAACTTATCATGTGCATATTCAATAGAGATTTATTATTACCACTACTCAGAAATATATATAATTCCATTCGAAACGACACTTTGACTAGCAGCGTATAGAAAATTATGCTCCAAGGGATCTCCTAATCTTCCATCAAATATTCTGCTTTTTTCGATGGACTCGGGTGTTTTCAAATACCTATGGAGTTTTGTTTTGTTTGTTTACCGGCTTCATATAATTATGAAAACACAAGTTTTCTTGAAGCCTCTTGCTCATGTCTCTCATCAAAGGGTGTATTCTCTATAATATTTCTTTAGCAGTCCCTGTTCAAATCATATGTCATGCTTTAGCCGTAATCTAAATCAAAATTATTTAATTTTGACTAAATTTATAGAAAAATATATTAGTATTTACAGTATCAGATTAATTAGCTCTAAATTCTTCACATGAAATATGTTTTCATAGTGATTTATTTGAACTAGTAGCATGTCGATGTGAAGTTAGACTTATTAGCACGAAGCTAAAATCACAAACGCAGATAGATTATGTTTATATTTTCGACATGGGATTTGAAACTAGGGGAGGATATCTTTATTTAAAAAACCCTTATGTATGATGTTTTCTCTTTCAAGATAAATAAATATTTGAAAAGATATAAGTATTGCTGCACAGTATGATGAACTAGTCGGACTAAAAGCTGTCTGACCCTTTTGAAAACATGCATGTTTGAGCACGCACTACGACTTCGCTTCATATATATTAGCGCTTTAACACTAGCAGATATGATTTTTTTTTCGATTTAATTTTTTTCCCGAGTACGTTTACTTTTCTAACGCATCTCATGTGAAGGATTCTCGGTTCAACTTGCAAAAAGAATCAGAGTGGTCACATCATCATCACATGTTCCAAGGATCGAGGCGCTTTTTACAACAAGTGGGCCAGGGATAACAATGCAAGTTCGAATATGGTAAACTTTCGTTTTTGTTTTCGACGTATTTTGTTCGATCAAATAGCAGCAAGCGGCAATAATCGAGGATACGTACCTTTTTTCGACAATGAAAAATGGAAGACTTGGTTTTTTTTCTGGAATAAACAAAAAATTTGCGCATCTTTGTAATTATTAAGGTATAAATGTTTGGTACAAACAACACGTTTCTGGCGAAGCACAATAATTTTTTCACAAATTTTATATAAAACTCAAAATTAAATAATATAGCCATCAAGAGTACATACTGAAAACTAGATGTAGCTTAAGTATCCGTGTTCTTTGATGTGGAACTTGCCCGACCAAGTTTGACTCATCGATTCAATACAAGTGCTCATATTTTTTCAAGGGCACTATCAATGCATAAACTATTGGATGATTTTCATAGTCTACGAAACTATCCAAGGAAATCACATCTCTTACAATGCTGATTTTTTCGTGCGGGGCCCTTTCTTACCCCTTACCCAATCCGCTCTCCTCATCCAACTACTGGATGGATCTAGTAGCCCTCCACAATGTAGCATTCGTAGTTTCTTCTACCATCCATTCACGTGAAGACACAGTTCCTTGCTAAGAAACCGTTTCTTCGATTCTTACTCTCTCTCTTCAATAAAGTACATGACGCATCAGCAAAATGTCCATGTAGCAAGATAATTAATAGAGATAGAAACATGTTAGTTTATATGTATTAGGAGTGTCCTGACTACTTATTTTTTCGTCAATAGACCGTAGACGACAATGCCTGTCGACGTTGCCTGCCTGATTAACAGGGTGGGTTGTGCTATGTTTTGAAAACAAAAACGATAATAAACTTTGTGCACATAATTTTATTTTATTTTGAATACAATGCTGCATATCGATAATATAATTCATAAAATTTAAAATCTGTTTTCTTGTGACTGAAAGTTCCACATGAAAACTGTTCACAAAAAAAAGTTCCACATGAAAACCACCAGAAAGATTAACTTCTACCAAATGAGAAAATTAAGGAAATACTGCGCTGTGTAGACATTAAGGAAATACTATGTATATACACCT
Organism: Miscanthus floridulus; assembly: GCF_019320115.1. NCBI lineage: Eukaryota > Viridiplantae > Streptophyta > Magnoliopsida > Poales > Poaceae > Miscanthus > Miscanthus floridulus. The sequence goes on along the minus strand of NC_089595.1, from coordinate 116,456,644 downwards.
GAACCTAAGCAGCCACCACCAGCACTGTGTCAACTGTCAAGCACTAACCCATTTTCCAAAAAAACAAACAAACAAACTGTCAAGTAACCCGGTATCGTAGGTAAATAGGTTCGGGATGACTTGGTCAAAAGTTTATAGTGGATTCCTTCCCATTCTGAAACCTGAATCACTTTTGTTTAGAAACATCAGAATTGAATCTCTCTCTCTCTCTCTCTCTCTCTCTCTCTCTTTTTTCTGACAGAGGTCCAAACCTAGTTCATATATTAGGTGTCAATCCGCAAGAAGGATGAATTAACTTTTGTTTTCATTGCAGTGAGTACATGCACGTTCGATTGAGTCTATAATTTTATTATTTATTTAGATCATGACATTTTTTAGATAATGGATAGAAATCAGATCAAGACATATATAGCTACTTCTTTCTTCACATAATTCCTTTTCTATTGTAATATATGTTTCCTCATCATCAATATATACACGTAGAAGAGAATATACAGAGTTGAGAAAGGCGAGCCGTTGCCTTCAAACGTTCCTGAATCGAATCGCCTAAAGGGATGAACAGATCCGAATATCGGTCGTAGCACACACACTCACAGAGCAGGAATAATCAGCTTTAGTTTCTGGTGATTAAATTAGTCATTCACTAAAAGGTTGGAGCTAGATTGCTCGATATTATTCTCTTTGAAAAAGCAAGATATATACGCTCACCTATGGATCTTATTACCACACACTCTCTTTCTAGTGATGGAATCCAATCTTTCTTTGCAACTAGCTATTTGGAGACAGCGACTGAATGTTCTTGACCAAATAATTGTGCGTGTAAGCTGTAAGTTGTCAAGCATTTTCCGCAGTCTGTAATGTGTGCATGTTCCAACGAAAACCTATGATTTTAATTGTTGTGTTCGATCGATCTCCACATGCAGCGCCTCCTCCTGAATATTTTCACAGTGTGAGATAACCAGTGTATTTGGGTGCCTGAAAGAAGTAGGAAATAAGAACATACTCTATGCTTGGTACTGGCTAGGATTTCAGCTCCTTTCTTGTGTTAATTAACAACAGAACACCTTCATGAGTAGGAGTATTTCATTGATCATAAGAGAGTATGGAATAATTGGAGATTGACACACATTCATGCCGGAGAAGCGATCGAGCTAGCTCTCAAGCTGTGAATATATGTTTGGTCAGGATCGGAAGAGGAGGAGACGACAGAAGAAGTAGAACAGATGCCAATCTCGACGTGACCGGAGAGGGGGGATGCGATAGAAAGGTTCGGAGTAGATGAGATCCCCCACTCCCAGGGGACAGAAATCTTTGTTCCCTTCCCAGCTGCTGCTCCTGCTGGGTCTCTTTAGCTTGCTCCTCTCTCGCCTCAACTGCAGTGTGTGCCCCCGCTGGCATTATTCCTTCCCTCCTCTTGTCTTTTCCTCCTAGTCGTCCTAGCTCCTCCTCCCCACCACCCTTGATCGATGATGCGCCATGGTCCACCTCCCTCGGCCATGACTCCCGTGAGGCCTCCCTTCCTCCCGCCACGGCCACTGCTGCTTCGATCTATAAATAGCATCCCTTCCCACACCTCCTCCTCTCATCAGCTCAGCACACAGCATCTAGCTATAGGCTATAGCTAGCTAGCTTCCTCTCGACCCGAGCGAGCTCTAAGCTAGTGCATCGAAGAGAAGCAGCAGAGTGGGATGGCGTCGCTGTCGATGACGAGCGCCGCAGCGGCGCGCGCGCAGTGGACGCCGAGGCAGAACAAGCTGTTCGAGCAGGCGCTGGCGGTGTACGACAACGACACGCCGGACCGGTGGCACAACATCGCCCGCGCCGTCGGCGGCGGCAAGTCCGCCGAGGACGTCAGGCGCTACTACGACCTGCTGGAGCAGGACGTCGGCCGCATCGAGTCCGGCAAGGTGCCCTTCCCGGCGTACCGCTGCGCCACCGGCTACGGGGCCGCCTGACAGGTGTGCGGACGCAGTAGCTTGCTTAGCTGCCAGCTTGTATTAATTAGCCGTACCAGCTTGTAGCTTATCTTTTCATTCAGCACTGATGGAAATCTGTATATGTGCATGTACAGGCTGAAACATCTGAAGATGTAGGATGCGATGATGAACATAGGACGAACGATCGATGATCCAGAAGATGCAAACATGTGTATATATATAGGATTAATGGGACAGCATGCATGCAACGGTCCATTCTGCAAGTGCATGTGATGTGAAAGCAAGAATCACATTAGATGCATGCATATGCATGTGTTAATAAATAAAATAATAGTAATAATTTTAGTACTAACAGTCACGCGAGATCGACCGACCCATCTATCTCCCATGCATGCATGCAAGCTTGTGTTCTCTCTCCCTGCTTGTCAACTTGCGTGTGTATATATTATATTATGTACTATTATTGTAATTATATATGTATATATATGCGACTATAATTGCATCTGTGTACCCTACCGATCAATAAGCAAGAACTTGATACTACTCCATCCGTCCCCAAGTAAATCAATTCTTATAATCTATGTAGGTCAAACTATCTTTAGTTCGACTAATAATAATTTATAGAAAGGAGTAACAAGAACTATGACATAAAATGAGCACATTATAAAAATATATTAATTATATGGTATCTCTAATTATACTAATTTGATGTCATAAATTTTAAAGGGATTTTCTGAAAATTCGGTCAAAGTTTAAAAGATTTGACTTAGATAACTTTAGGAATCTATTTATTCAGGAACAAAGAGAGTACTAGCTAATGCATATCTATGACGACCTCTTTGTTTTCCAAGCAGTGAGTGCAGGAACAGGGATAACTTTTTTAAAGGGCTGCGTCACATAATTTATATATAAAGAGGAAAAAAGAGTTTTTTGGTCCGGTTTTTTAAGGAGCAAGTCTCACAAAAACCTTGCAACTAGAGGTTTATTGGACAGAGATGATAAATCTGTGAAAACATTAGGAACTGACCCTAGCTCACTTGATTGTGCGTGTGAAACTGTGAAAAATACTCCGAGACGACCCAATAAGTTAAGTCCTCGAGGCGATTTTCTTTTAAAATAAAAACACTGTAATGAGTATTGTTTTATAAGTGTTATATCAGAAAAATTGATGTACCAAAAAATTCAATACGACTTATAATTTGGAACGGAGGGAAAACCTTATATCCGATATTCATCAAGAAAAACAATTGATAGTGCAAAAGACGTTTAGAAAAAAAAAGTATTTTGAAAATATCGCCGGCTGACAAGTAAACTGCACAAAGCATTGCCTCTCTGGGCCGGAGGTGCGCACGGTACGACCCAACTACGGCCTGAGGAAGTGAGGCGCCGAACAGAGCCCGGCCCAAAAGGCCCATGGCTCTAACCCGTCGGTGGCATCCACCAGAGCAGAGCCCACCGGCGGCGGCAACTCGCGCCGCGGCGGTTCCCAGCCTTCCCTCGCGCTCTCCGTCCTTCCACTTCCATCTCGCTCGCTTCCATTCCATGCCACCGCCCTCGGAACTTCGGAAGTCCGAACCCTCCCACCGCCGCGTGCTTTCCGGATTGTTGTGCTCGCGGAGTCGCGGCCTCGGCAGGACAGCACCGGCCTCCGATCCGCACCCCGCGACGCCTCCGCAGCGCCCCCGGCGTAGCCACGACCATCGCCGTCTCGCCGAGGCCCGCCCGGTGATCCGATCGGGCCAGCGCTTGGGGACGCCGTCTCCCTCCGATTGAAGCAAGCGGAAGCGGGGATCGGTTTGTTCACGTTGTTGCCGGGCGTCGTCCTCTTTGTCCAAGCAGGTGAGTTCCGCATTCCGCATCGTCCATGCCCGCCTTTTAATTTCTCTGGGAGCATTAGCTAAGGTCATTGCATCGCATCCTTCATTGTCTGAGACTGTGAGGCGTGGTTGCTATGGGCTTAGTTGTTGTTTATTACGGGAATACGGCTGCTCCTTCGAGGTCTTTCCTTCCTGCTGAATGCTGATGCTGGTTCATGTGTTGATTCGTCGGCTTGGTGACTTGCGGTGCCTGGTTTATTCATGATACTCAGGTACCGATTGGCTTGTTTCAACTAGGAATCCAGCTAAAAAACTGGAGCATGACCGCGCGGTTGCTTTTGCAGGATAGTGTGCCAACCAGGTCATCTTGGATCCTAGGCTCGAGCATTATTATTATCTGAATCCTGGTCACAACAATATTCATTGAACTGTGGTCTGTCCCGTGAGAACTGAGAACTCACTAGTTTGAGATTAGCCACCTGTTCGTTTGGCTGTGGCTTGTCATAAATAATTGTAAATTTCTAGTCGAAATGGTATTTTTCTCTCACACAAATCAACCAGCAGTATTTCTTCACGAATCAGCAACGATACGAGCCAGCCAACCGAACAGGCTGCAAGTTTTCAAACTAGGGCACTTCTCTAATTATTTGCAGAATCAAGTGTGTCGTGTGCATATGGCTTCGGCCAAACACTGCATTTCTAATTTGTTGCTACATGTATCAATACCTAGGCCCTAGTGAATAGAGAAGTCTGTCCCGGTACTGGTTTAGGAATGATAATGTATTCAGTCTAGAAATTTTATATGAAATTCATAATCGGAAAGGATTTTTAGTTGAGCCATGGTATTCGCATCATAAGTTCACAATTCCTTTTTTTAGGGAATTTAGGAATGCTTCTTTATTTGATAGAGAAATGTTATAGATTTTTTTTAACACGGAACAGACCTGATTCCTAATTCCTTTATGGATCCTCTCATATCAATGATTGTAGCTGTCGACACAAAAATATGACGATGTGATCATCACACAGAAAGCTGGAAGGATTTGCTTGGAGTAAGCCCGGAGATCCGCTTGGCTTCAATAAAGTACCAGCCGATCCTGTGAAATCCAAAGGCGTGCCAGTCAATTTGACCTGCAATTGACAAAGAGAGAAAGTCTTATCAGTAGTTTAAGGCGTAACGTGTCGGTTTTGCCCAGACAGTTCCAAGTGTGCTGCATCGAGAGCAACCAGACGGGAGAATCGACTAAATAGCCGATATGAGGAGAAATCGACTCTTAAGGACTATGATGTTCGTGGGTCACGACTAATTTATGATAACAAGTACAATGTATCCAGATATAAGTAACATCATCAGCTAGGTGGATATAACCAGTGTAAAGCATTGAATTGATAAATTTAATGAGAAGAGATATAACATGCGAACAAATCAACTATCTAGTACAAATGAATCTACAAACGCTCTGAATCAAATTTATTACCATCAACAGTGAGGTTCGACCGGATCGATACAGCTACTATAATAATAACAAACTAGAGTCAAAGAATCCATAAAACCATCTATATATTGACAAGTTCATAAAAAACATGCTATATGTATGAAAGCACAGGCGAATCGGCTAAAATAGTCGATTCGGGTAGAAAAATGATTATAGCATGTGAACAATCGACTATTTAATATGGATAGATCTATAAACTCATCAAATCTAACATGTTATCCTTAACAATGGGGTTCGACCGGATCGATGGCAGCCATGATAAAGATAACAGATCAAACCTTTAAAATAAACAGATCTATTCACATTTAACAGAATCATGAAGACACACTTAGGCCCCGTTCGCTTGTTCGGCTTTTTTCAGTCGGAGCAGTGTTTTTCTCTCACAACAATTCAGTCAGAATAGTGTTTGTCAGCCAGTTTCAGCCAAAATTCTGCCAGCCGAACGGGGCCAAAGCGTTAAAGTATTGGCAATCGGCTATTTAGCCGATGCAGGTATAGCAAACAGTCAAAGTCACGTCTGATCGAAAGCAAATCTATCAACTAGCATACTCCGATTTAAAGTGCTAACAGTAGAGATCGACCAAATTGTTACAGCCATAATAGCGAGCTATAGACCAGATTCAACTAGCTAGTAAACATTCTCAAGATCAGACATGCCTTAGCCGCGTACTATGCATGATCAAGATCGAAGTAGAATAACCGATAAAACATAATCCGTCCTTTAAAGTAATAACCATCGCAATGTGATAAAATAAACTATGGACTAAAAGGATGTGAGGCCGATCTAGATCGATCTTGATCGGGAAGGTTGATGTTGCTGAAACTAATGACAACAAGAACATCAGTAAGATCGGTAACTTAATGAATCTACCTGAAGGATGCCACCCTTAGGTAGACCCGATAACTTGACCTTAATCTAATTCGAGCAATGGAGGTCGAGCTTAACCGATGTAGCCGTCCTTGAACTAGATAAGGATCGATAACTAACTTATACTAGAGTTCATAAGAGATCGGCCGGACCGATGCAACCTTACAAACAAAAGTATAAGCCATGACGATACTTACAGACAAGTCGGAGGTCGACCGGATCAATGCAGCCCTGCTTGTAGAAGAACTCATCGAGATCTACATTACTCCTACTCCTAAGAGTTGGCGTGAAGCCGAAAAGGTAAAGATTGTTTTGATTGATTGAGAGATGTCCTTGATACAATGGCCGATGGTTTATATTTATACCCTGGGTTGATAAGAGTCCTAAACGAACACGACTAGATAATAAAAAGAAATATCAAGATACATGGACTCTAATTTCCCTTTATACAGAATCATTGCTTATGAAGCTTCCTTGGCCGATGTATCCTCTTTCATTCCATGTACATGCATGTACACAATACATATGATACGTGTCTTTGTTTCCTTTATCGTTGATGTGCACCTGGACGTTGTATTTTATCCCAAATTTCCTTTCCTTTCTTGTACAAATTTATTTTATTTGGTCATGCATCGACCAAACAATTTGAAGTCCTGGTAATGCACACATATGCATGTACTTCCTCTTGTTGACCTTATCTTTGTTGGCTTGCATCTTCACCACGTCGGTAGCCTGGAGTCATGTACGTACACCATCCAAACTAAGGCAAGCAACACGATACATATGGAGTCCGGCTGACTTCCTTTATTTTCTTCAGGCACGTGTAAACCAACTCACAATCCCAACTACCCTTATCCTCATGTCAAGAGATCTTGGACGTCATGCTTCCCAAAATATATTAAACAATATTTCTTTAGACATCACCGGCCGATCTCTTCCTTTTCAGGGTAAGCTTACCCAATTTTGGTGTAAACATAGGCCCTCCTAGTTCGGAGTATGAATTTTCATGCTTCGAACTATTTTGATCCAATAATCTCCTTTTCCGAGTCAGCGACATCTGATTGCAATACTTGGCTTTGATGATTTACTTGGGTTGACTGTTCATCTGCTTTAGCCGATTAAGAGCTGGTCCTCGAGTTCGATAATAGCAATACAAGTTAACCGGCAGTACGGAAATATGCTGCATAAAAGTTCAAGTATTCTACCCGATAGTCTTCTTCCAAGGATCCAAGGAATTTGCTGGCAGCGATATTACTTTATTCCAAGCCTCACCTACACATGTGAACTTTGAAGTGTCTATCATACCATCTTGGGTGGTTGAGGAATGGAACGGATAGAATCCGATCATCATCGCTTCCCCTACTCAGAAAACTTAGGGGTTTTGAAAGATTTTCAAATTAAAATATAGCTTTGCCCCTCAAATGATTCTCTCAGATCGTTCAATGTGTATAGTTCCTCGTCAAAACATTGCTTTGTCTCTTCTTATCTTACTTCTAAAAAGCTTATGTGGAGTCTTAGGTAAGGATAAAATATGTAGCGTACTTACTGTCGGATACCGTGAGAAGGGGTACCCTAAGCAAGAACCAAAAAACGACTGCTTAGACTTCGTAAAGATCGAAACCAGCTAACAACCGCTGGCCTCGGCCGACTCTCTGACTCGCCCGAGGCCCCCTCATCGCTGGCCTTGGGCGACCTCTCACCAAAGGCCTCGGCCAATTCTCTGTATCGCTCGAGGCCCCCTCACCGCTGGCCTCGGGCGATCCCCCACCAAAGGCCTCGGCCGACTCCCTCTCGTCGTAGGCCTCGGCCGGGTCGTCGACCCTCCGCCTCACGCGAGGCGGGCTCGGCAACACTCCGCTGCCTCTTCCTTCACCTGTCCCTCTAACAAAACGTCGCGTCGCATTAACTCAGCCAACTGCTGCCACTGACATCGGTCGCATGCTCGGCACAGTACAGCGGAATGGCCGACAGGACGGGAGATAGGACTGGGCAGGGGTTACCCGCCACTGTGCCCACCGCTATGCACATGGTTGACGCCCATGCCGCACTGTGCTGCCAACTCCTGCTCCGAGAACAACGCGGCGTGGGGAGCCACGTCCGGGATACTGTGGCCTCGGAATCAGTACCCAGGACCAATAATTCCCTCCAAAGCCTCGGCAGTTTGCTTCAGGGGCTCGGCAGCCTGAGGATCCATGTCCGCCGAGCCCCCCATGATGGCTCGGCCTCGGCATCTGCAGAGCCTCGGCTCCCTACGACGTCATCGCACGATGACCGGCACGTCACCCGCCATGTCCTGCCTCAAGCTGTACTGGAGCCCCACGACGCACAAGATCAGGTATGATCGGCGCGTCACTTCTGCACGACGAGGACAGAGCCACTCCATCGACCATACCACAACAGTGGCCGGCTGCAGGGCTCGGACACGCCATCCCCATTCATAGAACGCTATGTAGCAACATATGTACGTTCCTGGTTCTCCCTTAGAGTATAAAAGGGAGGGACTGGGGCTATTTCTAGGGACGGAAGAACAACGAGCAGAAAGAGGAACTCACCAATAGAACCACACACTTCTACGCTACTTGAGAACAACACCTCAAGCAGCTCGCACCACCCCCGCCGAGAACTGGGGCTAGCTCCCTCTCTCACCTAGCTTGTAACCCCCTACTACGAGCACTCCGGTGCAAGGAATACAAGATCGATCTCTCAGACTAGACGTAGGGCGTCGATTACCTGAACCAGTATAAACCTTGTGTCTCTTTGCATCATCATCGGGGATTAGGGGCACGCAGCATAAATTCACTCGTTGGTTAAGGACCCCCCCGGTCCGAAACGCCGACACTTACCTTCCATATATTGTAAGGTCAAATCCCGGATCCAAGGAAAGAAATGTCATACTCTTAGATCAAGATATGTATGTGCGTGAAATATTTGGTGGCTAACCTAATTCTACTATGCTCTCTGAAATATATTTCTCTTATGGAATATTTTTGCGAGAACATGGGCTATCTTTTCTCATCTTTTCTTTTTCCTTATTTATTTATTTATTTATTTTGGACTTCTTTTGTATCCATCTTTTATACATTTTCGCATAACTCATGTCTCTCTTTATAACAAATTTTTGAGAGAAATATTATCAAGAACTTGGAACATTTATTCTAATAAAACCTAACATATTTTTGTCTTCTTCTAGTGTAGGAGCAGAACATTTTAAGGTGGATGAAAAACATGTTTTTGTGTACTTCCAATAGAAGTAGCATATATATGTGGCGTGTACGTGATCTTGATCTTGGGAACATGATAAATCTCTTAACAAGGGTCAACAAGACTTGACAACACTCAACACAGAGCAAGCAACTTATGTGGAAGGTTTTTAATGAGACTAATATATGGCTCTAGTAGAAATTCAACACCATTGAGGAGACAAACTATTGATTTTGAATTTTTGTAAGAAAATTTCCTAAGTACTTTGCAAAAAGAAGCAAGGTTTCTTTCACCATACCATATCTCATTCATCAACTACTTAGATAGCATGCTTTCCCTATGATAGATTGTTCACAAGTGACAGAAAAAGCATGAAATAAAGAATATGCGTACCTCCTCTTTGAACCAATGAATGTCTTTGCTCAAACTTTCTCCCAGTATGTATATATCAGCTAGACTTCATCGGCCTTATGATCTCTGTGTTCTCAATCAAACATATGATATGGCATGACTGTACGTACTTCCAAGATCTGACTCATCCTCTTTGTGCCCACGTACAGCGTGTATATATATGCATGGAAATCTAACTTGCATGCACTACATAAAGGGCTCTATCGGCTTGATGTCTTGATCTTCCAATTCTGAGCCGATTGTGAGCAATCTTTCATTTACTGCTTTCGACTTTTTAGTAAGGCGATTGCTAGTTTCAGAAGTCCCGCAATCAAATCAAGTTGAGAACACAGAAAAGAGCACTGCGAAAAATTCGCTTGCCAAAGCCACAAACTGCAACAAAGGTCAGGGCTGGTCAAGAGGCTTCCTACGTTGGTCGCTGAGTGCACTGTAGGTACATCTTGGTAGTGCAAATGCCTTTGTTGTCGTCGGACATGTCCTCACCAAGCATGAGCTTAGAGACCCTATCTTTCGCCAGCTCCTATATTGTCGCCAATGGAGCGGTGGTCGGTCATGTTGGTGCGGGGCTTCATGCTGAGCCGTCTGAAGGGCGCAGCGGTAAATGCCGAGGAGCTTGGGCACTGTGGTGGTCAGCTCAAACAATTTGCTGATGTCGACGTTGTTGCACTGCTCCGAGAAGGACGTGGATGCGTTGGACAAGACGCAACTGAGGTCACTCACCATATCAATGAGACTCCGCGTGGACAACAATGAGCAGCATTTGTCGTGTTATGGCCCAAACTCTTCCATGTCCTTTGCCCATCCATCGGTTATGCCTCCATGAGAGAATATAGTTGATGTAGAGGAGGAGGTCCACAGCCTTGTTTGCCAGTATCACTTCCTTGTCATCGCCGTCAACCACGAGTTCCTTAATCTTGTTCCACGGTAACTTGTTGCTGCTGCCACTAACCTTGCGTCGCCACACGTACATAGCAGTCTCTACCCGATCAGCCATTGCCAACAAGTCATGCTCTGACGAGATGTTGAGCGTGTCAAGCAAGAATTCCAGTGAGAACTTGTCGGCGCCTAGCATGACGTGATACACTGGGTCCTCATGCTTGTTTATCCACACTTGGGGAAAAATGGTTCATAGGCTTGGGGGCAGTCGATTCTACTTAATTGGAAGATGGCGTCTAGGACATAGGGCATTGGCAGCCATCACTAGTCCTCGCTCTGGTGATCCAACCTCCTGAATGACAATGGTGTCCTCTGCGATGACGATGAAGTAATCAAGCCAGATGACCTTGTCCTAATATCCTTATCGATAGCTAATCTCCACCATCTTCCGTATGTCGATAATAATTTTCAGCCGATGGTCTCCTATCGGTTGTCAGGTCATCAACCTTTTCCGTATCTCTGATACAACCTCCCATGATGACTTTTCCTTCTTATTGAAAAATATACTTGGTCGAACAGCCGATGACAATAACCCATGGAGGAAAACTCAATGTGACCTCGATAATCAAACTAGCGATGGTCATCGGCTATGTTGTCCTCATTGGCTCTATGTGATTATTCTTGAAATTCCACTGCTGTACCAGAAACTGATATCTCACTAGTCTTACACCCTTGTCGATTGGTTGTAGACTCCGTCAGTTTGAAGGGTAAGGTCTTGAACCAACAACCGATTCTATCTTAAGAGAGGTGATTGGTCTTTGTCAGTTTGGAGAGTAAATGTGTCATCGACAAGACCCTCCTCGCATGGCAACTTAAAGAAACAACAATTCCTTGCTTCCTAGTCTGCTTTTCAATAAAGGCCACTAACAGTAAAACGCCTTCATGCGTATGTAAAATAGCTAATCTCAAATAATCTATGTTATGTACGCATCCATGAATAGTAAGCCAATGTAAAAATAGTCGATCTCCATATATTAGAATAATCATTATTAATTTGATCTTCTCTTGCTTGCATCGGTTGGCATAACAATGATATACTCCGAGCATCTTATCGGCTATTGACTTGACACCTTTGTTCTTGGCTATCACAATATTTAAACACACTCTGAGAACCTTTAAATACTTGGAGCCAATTTTCTGTATGTTGGTAATAACTTTCGGTCGATGGTTATTGCTCAAAATCACTCGGCCGGCGATGGGGTAATTTGAAGAAATATTTCCTTAACCTATCAGCCATTTATAATAGCATGCAAACCTGACCTGCGAAAAACCTGAGTTCGAACTCCACCTCTTTTTGTAGACGCACACATGCAAATTTTCCTTTTATTTCTTTCTTCATATATGCATCATGTGTCACAATATATTTGGAGTCCTGATTCTCGGCCATCATATAAATACTTGCATATGTGATAGTCCCCGATAGATTCCTGTTTGCACTCCGATCCCTTCCTTTTTTGTTTCAGCAACAAATTTAATCGATTGTGGCTGCATCGGCTCTACATAGCCGATTGTGCGTTCAGAACACCATCTACGTATCTGAGCTCTTCATGTCGCACGCGGTCGTCCATTGCTGACATACCTTTGCTGGCGGTAGCTCTACTTGAGTCGGCCACATCATGTCTGTCAGGCCAAATGGCTTCATTACCTGATGCATCAGCTGAAGTGGAAACTATCTAGACTCTTGATTCTTGGCTGCTTGCAGTAAAAGACCTCATCAGCTTTTATTGACATGCGTGCCATCGGCTGTCATAAGTTGAAGTTTTTGAACTTGATGATGAATTTCTCGTGCACCTTGAACGTGTGCAGCTCCCTGGACCTGACTACCTCAGCGTACTTTGTGACCTGCTTGTCGAGCTCTAACAGCTCGTGGTGGTCCTGGTTGTCGTCACCGAAGGAGTCAGGATTGGTGGTAGCCTAGTTGAGGCCGTGCGACATCCTTTGTACCGTGCCAGTGCTTCTCGTTCATCCTCGCCGTAGTTGGCGAACATGGTACTCAAGATCATGCTCAACCCAAATTCGTCGGTATGATGTCCGACGCACTCGGAGCCATATCCATCGTGTCGTTCACTGCGATGTAGATGTCTATCTTCCTCAGCGCTGACGTGTTGTTCACGCCATCACTAGTATGCCATAGATGTGTCTAGCCACTTCATGATCTCGTACCTGCACTTTAGGAACATCTCGGTGGATCCATCTACCTTGTTGATTGGACCGTCCATCGCCGGCCTTGTTCTCCGTGATGTCGTGTCATAGTGGATCGAACAGTGGCAGGAGGCCGATGAACTGCCATGGTTCGTAAGCGCTTTCCTTTTCCCATTTAATGTAGTTGTGGATCTTTTCCTTGGCACTCTTGTTCATCTAGCATGGCTGATGATTTGCTCGGGGTTCACATCATTCTTCTTTCGAACTTCGTTACGTGACCATGCTTCATTGGCTATTAGCTTCTCAATAAAATCACTCCATTCGGCTAATACTCCATCGGCTATTTAGTTTTTACAGCCGATGAGCTATACTCATTTTATGCAAGCCGATAGGCAACTTGGAGGACACTTAGGATTTTATGTGAGCTGATGAGTCGATAGAATTTATCCATGATCTTCCAAGCCAATATCATTATTCTAGAATATAATCATTAGCTGTTTTACCTTGTAACATGAACCTTCAGAAACACCTATAGTTAGATGCGTCCATAGCCGATGAATTTACTTCTGTCAGAAGCTGATTCTAGATGTATATGACCATGTCAATAGAGTCTGCTCCTGTTTTGATCTGATTCTGTAGGAAGTTTGCTGGAGAACCCGAGGAACTACTGGCGTGATCTTGGAGCTGCCCGCACTCTTCATCCACCATGACTCAGATATTTGGAGAATCGACGTGCATGAGTTCAGGCCTGATAGCCCCCTCCAATGCATAGTCAATGCGGGGGACCGAGACGTCGGGCGTGTTCATCTCTAGGATCTTGTTGGCTCCTGTGATGAGCTGATTGTATTGTTGGTGACATGAGGCTTGGCGAGGAAGGTGGAGAAGAAGTCGTTAGGGGTGGCCGCTTTTGCCTTGTATGGGACTCGTTCATCCTGATCTTGCCTTGTATCTTCTTTCATAGCTGACTGTATCGGTTGTTTCACAGGCCGATGTCCTAATAACTTTCACGATATATTTTATATTCTTTTTGATCACCAGATCATCAATGTCGTATATATATATATATATATATATATATTCTATTTTCCTGGTTGGTGACTTATTTCTTTCCGGTTCTTATACCAGGAGCCGATGAAGGTTTAATGCATCGGCTCTTGAGCAGGTATTGATCTATCATCGTCTTGGTAGAAGATGCTGACTTGTCAAAGTAATTGGTTGCTATCTGTCAAGAGATTCTCAACAAGGGCCAAGAACTGAAGAATCTTTCTGAAGCTATCTTATAGAACTTGCACCAATCAATGTTGCTTGATAAAATGCCCAATCGACTATTAGCCTGATCTTCGCATTTTGAGCTAATGAGTATCTTTGTATCTTCGATGCATATGTCAAACTAAGCCGATGGTGTCCTGCATTTGTTTCCATCACTGTGCCAACGGTGGTATGGCCTACAGTTCTTTCATGAATCCAATCAATTGGGATCCTCAGTACTTTAGTAAGTCCATCTACCACTTGATCTGCTAATGTCCTTGGTAGCATTGTGGCAGCAGCTGAAGTACATAAACCACCATGTGTTGGCAATGTGTCAACTTCTGATGCATCATCAGGACTTGCTGACACGTATGTGATAAGAATTGAATTTCTCTCATGTTGATCAGTTGGGAAGCCAAAGACGGTAATCTAGTGCAGTAGCTTTTCATCCAAATGCATGTCAGTGTCATGCAAATTTTCATTCGTACTTGCCTCAGTCCCTCCATCATTGGCTTTATTTAGCCGATTGGCTATAGATATGTATATGCTTCCCTTTAGACAGCTTCTCCTTCTTAAACGCTGCACCTCTGTGATCAAGCTAGTCAAATAATCCATGGTATGTGTTACCTGTCTGGCCTGTCCCTTGTTTATTTTACAATAATGAATTAATTTGCAGCGTCTTGATGATGGCCGAATAAATGCTAACATCAGCCTCTGACTTCTGATCAAACAATTGCGGTCCCATCGAGCGTGCCAAAAAGCGTGTCGACACGAAAATGTGGTGATGTGATCAACACACAGCAAGCTAGAAGGATCTGCTTGGAGTAAGCCCGGAGATCCGCTTGGCTTCAACGCAGGGCCAACGAATCCTGTGAAATCCAAAGGCGTGCCAGACAATTTGACCTGCAATTGATAAGGAGAGAAAGTCTTATCAGTAGTTTAAGGCGGAACGTGCCTGTTTTGCCTAGAAAGTTCTAAGTGTGCTGCTTCGAGAGCAGTCAGACGGGAGAATCGACTAAATAGCCGATACGAGGAGAAAACGACTATTAAGGACTGTGATGTTCGTTGGTCATGACCAATTTATGATAACAAGTACAATGCACTCAGATATAAGTAACATCATCAGCTAGGTGGATATAACCAGTGTAAAGCATTGAGCTGATAAGTTTAACGAGAAGAGATATAACATATGAACAAATCGATTGTCTAGTACAAATGAATCTATAAATGCCCTGAATCTAATTTGTTGTCATCAACAGTGAGGTTTGATCGGATCGATACAACTATGATAATGATAATAAAATAAAGCCAAATAATCCATAAAACCATCTATATATTGACAGGTTCATGAAAAACATGCTATATGCGTGAAAGCACATGCGAATCGACTAAAATAGCCGATTCAGGTAGAACAAGGATTATAGCATGTGAACAATCGACTGTTTAATATGGATAGATCTATAAACTTATCAAATCTAATCTGTTATCCTTAACAGTAGGGTTCGACCGGATCGATGACAGCCATGATAAAGATAACAAATCAAACCTTTAAAATAAGCAGATCTATTCACATTTAATAGAATCATGAAGACACACTATAAGTGTTAAAGTACTGGCAATTGGCTACTTAACCGATGCAGGCATAGCAAACAGTCAAAGTCACGCCTGGTCGAAAGCAAATCTACCAACTAGCATACTCCGGTTTAAAGTGTTAACAGTGGGGATCGACCGGATCGTTACAGCCATAATAGTGAGTTATAGACCAGATTCAACTAGCTAGTAAACCTTCTCAAGATCAGACATGCCTTAGCCGCATACTATGCATGATCAAGATCGAAGTAGAATGATCGATAAAACATAATCCATCGTTTAAAGTAAGAACCATCGCAATGTGACAAAATAAACAATGGACTAAAAGGATGTGAGGCCGATCTAGATCGATCTCGATCGGACAGGTTGATGTTGCTGAAACTAATGACAACAAGAATATCAGCAAGATCGGTAACTTAATGAATCTACCTGAAGTATGCCACCCTTAGGTAGAGCCGATAACTTGACCTTAATCTAATTCGAGCAGTTGAGGTCGAACTTAACCGATGCAGCCGTACTTGAACTAGATAAGGATCGATAACTAACTTATACTAGAGTTCGTAAGAGGTTGGCTAGACCGACGCAGCCTTACAAATAAAAGTATAAGCCATGACGGTACTTATAGACAAGCCAGAGGTCGATCGGATCGATGCAACCCTTCTTGTTGAAGAACTCGTCGAGATCTACATTACTTCTACTCCTAAGGGTTGACGTGAAGCCGAAAAGGTAAAGACTGTTTTGATTGATTGAGAGATGTCTTTGATACAATGGCCAGGGTTTATATTTATACCCTGGGCTAATAAGAGTTCTAAATGAACACGATTAGATAACAAAAAGAAATATCAAAATACATGGACTCTAATTTCCCTTTATACAGAATCCTTGCTGATGAAGCTTCATTGGCCGACGTATCCTCTTTCGTTCCATGTACATGCACATACACAATACACATGATACGTGTCTTTGTTTCCTTTATCGTTGATGTGCACCTGGACGTTGTATTTTATCCCAAATTTTCTTTCCTTTCTTGTACAAATTTATTTTATTTGGTCATGCATCGACCAAATAATTCGAAGTCCTGGTAATGCACACATATGCATGTACTTCCTCTTGTTGAGCTTATCTTTGTTGGCTTGCATCTTCACCAGGTCGGCAGCCTGGAGTCACGTACGCACACCATCCAAACTAAGGCAAGCAACTCGATACATATGGAGTTCGGCTGGCTTCCTTTATTTTCTTCACGCACGTGTAAGCCAGCTCACAATCCCAACTGCCCTTATCCTCATGTCAAGAGAACTTGGACGTCATGCTTCCCAAAATATATTAAACAACATTTCTTTTGACATCATCGGTAGATCTCTTCCTTTTTAGAGTAAGCTTACCAAATTTTGGTGTAAACAATGGCATAAATGATTGACAAATAGATTTCATTTAGTTATATATGAGAGTGTATAAGTAATTGTGGGTTGATAACACACTCTTGCGTGATTAATTTCTTATTTAGTTTATGATTTGTCTCACATGGTACAGTGCAATTATGTTTGGATGACGACCATTAAACTTGTAATGCATATTATTTGTTGCATGGTGTGTACTTGGGCTAGCGCTTTACACCCCTCCCCCCATGATACTTTGCAGGCTTCATTTTTCCGTTTTGCCTTATCGTTTCTTTAGTTTCTCTCTGTAATGAACTATTATTGATGGTTTTCTGAGCTTACTTGCACATCAAATTGTGCTTTCTGTCTCATTGGTACCTACTTATGTCAAGGATAAACTTATATGGTATTAGTTGGTTGTGAGGATGTAAGCCTTCTGAGGTTGCATCATCTATATATTCTTATATGCCTGTAAGTTACATATATATTTAGTTACTGTGCACAAGAAACTGTCTTACATCGATTTTTTAAGAAGAGTGCTGTTTTAACCTTGAAGGCTTACATCCTCACAAGTTGGGGCGACTAGGACGCTATCATGCATTCAATGCAGATGATCCTAATCTTTCTATTTAACCTCTCAGATGAGTATATTCCCCTTGGCTGCTTTACTTGATTTCTCTTTTATAATCGTGTGTTGTGCGTGCAGTTTCTTAGGCATGCACTTAGACACTTAGATGTTTATATTTTGTTAATTGTCTCTGAATACAAAGGGGATAGTATAAACCTCTCTAACAATTCACTAATAAGATAGGAAAAATACTTATGCTGGATTGTTTAATATGTTGATCTCTTTCTAGATCTAAAACTAAGAACGTCTTGTTTATCACCTGTCTTATTATTTATTATATAGGTATCTTTGTCAACTGCATTGTTTTTTATTGTGAGTCGTTACTACTCCTACAGTCCTACTTCCACTGACTGGTGTGGTCAACGGTTGTGTCAAAGTAGGCAAGAGGCTACCTCGCTGTCTATACATTTTTTCTGGCAAATATGATTGCAGTATATCTTGGTAAGTTGTTATCGCCATTTTCTTGGATGGTGGCCATTTTTTCTTTTATTTTTGTCATAGGATTCTGAGTTCACAATGCATTTCCATATTCAAGGTAGACTTACCTAGGTTATGTATTCACTAACAAAAATTTATCACATGTCATCATGGCACTAGTATTTGAAGAGGATCACCTATGACCCATGTATAATGAACTTGTAATAGTAGCGAGAATAAAGTTAAAACAACAATATGATAGTATAGACTATCCTTTCATGAACCTAAGCCAGTATTAACTGATGAATTATTGGAGGGACAAATATCAAAAATTTTCTTCAAATATATGGTGGAATCTTGCTTACACAAGAGGAGTTTACCAAACATAGGGAGTGCCTAGCCCCCCTTCCCCCTCCCTCCCTCCACCCCTCATCACTTCATCTCTAGCCCACTTCAACTTTCTTTGTTTTTTTTTTCTCAAACCGTGTTAATATAGAAATAACAACCTAAGTACAAGCAGGTGCCACCGCATATAGGTTAGGTTTTTTATAATATGTGCGTCCTTGTAGAACATTATAGTATTATCCAACGATCTAACCCAAAAGCTTTCATAGGCCTTAACGTCAGCCACATCACCCAAAGGATTGTATGCTTGTGGATCTCCTACAATACTATCGGGTCAATCTAGGTGATTAGGATCACCAGTGAGTTGACACCTTTGCGCTTGGTTATCTGTGTGCCTTATGCCACTACTCACAGAATCGTGCCTCACCGCCAAGTTCTGCAGGCCCGCTCTACAAACCACTGATATCCAATCCTGGCGGGCGAACACATAGGACGTGAGAACTTAGGTTCACAGTGTGGGAGCACTTCCATTACCAAGCTTCCCACTCCGCCGGGGTGTTGGGCATGGCAACATGCAACTGGTGCCAGAGAGTGCTCAAGGCCGGCGCCACATACGGCTCGTTGCCATGACCTTGGTCCGCCACCAGTGTCGGCCACCGTTGGGCTGTCCCCCATGAATGATCAACTACTCCACTACTCTATGGTCACCACCGATTAGGAGTACCGGGGTTGCCATAGGCACGGATCTAGCGGTGGGGCGGAGGGCTCAAGCCCCAATACCGTCGTTGATCTCATGGAGCCCCTAGAGTCTCTCCAATAATTTTTGTCATGACTGTTTTGAGGAGAAAAGCTATAGGTTTAAGATGAAATTTGAGCCAACTGGACTATCATCCTAGATCCGTCCCTCGGTCGTTGGTGAGAACTCTTCCTGGTCAGTTGCAATCCTGCGAGCGAGGCTGTCCGTCATCTAGGAGTACATCCGTGGCATCCACAACTTCCGCAATATCTTTCACGGCTCAAATGAGCGAGGTGCAGCCCACGAAAAAATGGCCTTAGGCGGAGCTTGCCCATTACTACACCCCTGAGCAATCCAGTGACCAAATGTGGACATGACCGGATGAAAGCTGCCCCAATATGAACACAAAGCTCTCCAGAACCAGCCAACCATGTTCCGTACTGACACGTGTCATACATGATCCCCTCTTTTTAAGACAATATATTTATCCGAACAAACACAGTTGACAACAGCTGAACCAACAAGGATCACAAATCCGTTAGCACTGTATGTAAGTGCAGTACATCACTAGTTGCAATTAACAAAGCTGCTGTTTCTGGCTAGGGTTCAACCACATGGTGTGGCGCTGTAGTACGAGAGCCTTTCTGGGCGATGCGAGCCATAAAGGCCTTAATATAGGTGCTTAGGTAAGGAAATGATCCCCCAGGGTCCCACAATTTCGTCATATAGATTTGTTAAGTACACTTATCAAAAGCCTAGTACCTGAATGTTTTGTATTGATCTGTTGATTAGTTGTTTAAACTTGTTTGTTGAGTGGCTAGATGCATATGCAGCTCAGCTCTATATGATTCTTGTGCACGGGTGTGAATTCTTTATCCCTCTCCCCTTCCCGAACCCGCTTAAATCCAGTTAATTTATTATCTTTCCTGTTAAAGATTAGGACTTGTTTAAGCAAAGATGCATGTGCTAGTGTTATGTTATCCGTAGTTGTCAGATAGAGTTGTAGTTTAAGTCTGGGAAGGATGAGATCAGCAATTACTAAAAAATATTTGGAGCTTGGAACTTTGAGCATGATTGGGTTTGATTAGCCTGCACGTTGCTTAGGAACTTGGAGCCACAGTATTGCTGGGGCAAGGTTTTATCAGTTGTGTCCAATGGCAAGGTTTTATCAGTTGTGTCTAATGGCAACTATCTGATACGAGCTAATGCGATCTTAGCTCTTTGCTCTTTATTTACTACTGGGAATATTGTCTAGGTCTCGTCTTTTTCCGACAAATCCTTGAGAACATATCTACGCAGACACTTTCTCTGCTGCTATTGATGATGGTTGTGTTTTCCCCTCAAAAGATATCTGGCAAAAATCTTTCCACTGCATTCTTTCTTGTGTGACGATCATTCCGTTGTCGAATTACTAGAGGGGTGGTAATACAAGTGTTTCAACTTCTCACGGCTCGTCGTGATGTTTTCCTTTGGAATACAATGATGATGTCAACTTCTCACAGTGCTCACAATCACGTGGGTCTGCTCAATATGTTTTGGCTACACACGTTTAAGGTTCTGTCTGTTTGTTTGTTTGTTTGTTTTAGCTTGTAGCGGATTGCGGCATATCAGCTGTTACAGTTTACAAGTTGAAACAAACGGGTCACGTATTGTTGTAATTCAGGGATTAAGGTTGTTACAATCCAATAATCTATTTCCTTCATATTGCAACTGTAGCACTGTAGCAAACTGTTTTAGGCCATGCATGGTAAAACAAACATGGCCTAAACGAGGCAAACAGTTTAATAGTGGTACTTCCTTGGCGTCATTGTGTCAGTTGAATAGTTGATTAGGTCTGAATTATCGTTGTCAGTCTCTTAGGTCCGTCCCTTAGAGCGTGTTTAGTTTAGTGAATTTAGGAATTTGGGTAATGTAGCACTTTCGTTTTTATTTGGCAATTAGTGTTTAATCATAGACTAATTAGGCTTAAAACGTTCGTCTCGTAATTTCTAACCAAACTGTGCAATTAGTTTTTTTCGTCTACATTTAATACTCTATGTACGTATCATAAGATTTGATGTGATGGGTACTATAGTACTTTTTAAAAATTTGGGATTGAAACTAAACACGCGCTTAGAAAAAGTCTGGCTTAAACTGATGGAAGGAAACCTGCCACAAATGCTGGGACAGGGAGGGCAGCAAAGCAAACAGCTCTCAAAAATCGCAGTATTGGGTTTAGACACGGTAGCACACCAAACAGCTCTTGATTTGAATAGTTCAGCGCTTAGGATGCAGAACTAAAGTTTAAGAGATGTTTTATTGGATGGTATAGGCGTTCGGATATTAATAAAAAAAAATTACGAAATCCATCCATAATCTATTAGACGAATTTATTAAATCTAATTAATCTCTCGTTAGCATATATTTCTATATTATTAAATCATAAATTAATTAAGCTTAAAAATTATCTCGTAATTTAATCTTAATTTATATATTTAGTTTTATATTTAATCTATATTTAATATTTTGCTGGACAATTAGCCAACATGTTGGGTTATTTTTTAATAAGACCTGTCAGAAGTGCAGATGAAAAGACAAAACTATCAGAACTGATAGGACTGATCATTCAGTAGCACCATGATGGGCTAAAGTTCAGCAACTGTGCAGAAGTCCAGGGTCACTGCATTCTGTGTCATACACCAACAGCGCAGGTAAAGGACGATCCCAATACAAAAGGACGTTCGGCTGGCAGGTTAATATTGTTGCTGGTTTATAATAAAGTATCGTTGGCTGGTTTGTGTGA
This sequence comes from Miscanthus floridulus, assembly GCF_019320115.1. Taxonomy (NCBI): domain Eukaryota; kingdom Viridiplantae; phylum Streptophyta; class Magnoliopsida; order Poales; family Poaceae; genus Miscanthus; species Miscanthus floridulus. The sequence goes on along the minus strand of NC_089595.1, from coordinate 116,434,714 downwards.
AAAAAAAAATTTATTTCGGCTGAGAATTTATGATCATTTACGATAAGCCACAGCTAAACGAACAAGCTATTTTTATCTCATGCACAGTATTTTACGTCCTAAAATCACACTCCAACGAAGGACACAAAAAAAGGCAACCATTTTACGTAGCAACCGAGTCCGAAGGCAAAAAAAAGCATCGTCGTTCTCAACGACGCAAAACACTGAAGAGAGAGAGGGAGGAGCGATCGACGCCGGGCCCCGGCACAGGGGCGGGGCCAATGGAGGTCGGTGGAGGTGCGAGTGCGACTGCCGTCGTAGAGTTCGGATCCGCCGAGCCGCCATCGGAGGGAGCAGGGGTAGGCGGCATCGGGCAGGGAAGGGGCTGCGGCGGCCATCGGAGGGAGCAGGGGAGGGGTTGCGGTCGTCGTCGAAGGGTGAAGAAGCAGCGCAGCCAGCAAAGGGCCGCTCGTTGCGAGTGAGAAGAGCGCCGCCAGCACGGTGAGGCTAGGGCTGGAGCTCGCCCGTACGGTGGCGGCGGGTCCAGATCTCGCCAGGCACAGCGACGCCAGGGCCGGAGCTCGCCCACACGGTGGCACCGAATCCAGAGCTCGCGCCGTGAAGCAAGCTCGCAAGGCGACGGCCGCCCCGGACCCCGCTCCTCTTTTTCCTCAACGCCGGCAACCACTCCCTTCTTCCTCAAGCTCCTCCTCGGACGACGGCGAGGCGAGCCCGCGGCGGGGCGCGGCCAGGCGGGACTATGGCGGGGAGCCGCCGGCGCGGCGAGGAGCGGGCGGCGCTCGGCCTTCTGCGTTGGACTTTTGCGTCCGTTGTTGGAAACGTGAAGTTTTGGGTGCGTGAGCTTTTCTCTATGCGTGACCTATATGCGTCATATATTTGGGTTTGATGTGTTGGAGACGGTCTAAGGCTACGTTTAAATTCAAGACCTAAAAATTTTAGAGTGTCATATCGAATATCAAATAAGATGTTGTATAGGATATTCGGATATTAATAAAAAACAAATTATAGAATCCGTCAATAATCTGTGAGACAAATTTATTAAACCTAATTAATCCGTCATTAACACATGTGTACTGTAGCACCACACTGTCAAATCATGGACTAATTAGGTTTAAAAGATTCATCTCATAAATTAGTCGTAAACTGTGTAATTAGTTATTTTTTAGTCTTTATTTAATACTCAATGCATGTGTCAAACATTCGATGGGATAGAGAGTAAACTTTAGAGGAACTAAACAAGGCCTGATTTTTTATAGGAAGAAATCATGTCAGCAGTTCACCTGATTCTGCTGATGAAGCCAATAGATAATGATCTTTCCACTAATTTCTATTCTTATGGAAATTTCAATTTGTGGCAATTCAAGCCCTAGATGTTTAATTGAGCTGAATAGATGTAAAACACAGTAAATAACACTTTTTTGTAGATGCACCAATGTAGTGTACTACTGGTTAGAACACAGCAAATATTACCTGTTTATTTATGATAAATTTTGAACGGAACTATATTAACTTTTTTTTTTTTGCATTGCACATGTTTTTTCCCCCTAACAGATGCAACTTATCTAAATTTGCGAAGGCCAGGGCCCCGCCCGCCGGTGCTAGGGGTGGAGCCAGAGCAATATCTTGCCTCATCAGCCGTAGTTGACATTTTCGGTGGTTACTGGTTAGTCAAACACATCATAAACAAATGCTTACAAAGAGTCCGTTTGGCCGGGCTCCGAGCGGCTCCGGCTCCTGACTCCTCCTCTGTTTTCTCCTGTAGCGACTAAAGATGGCAACGGGGCTCAGATACCCGATACTCGACGGGTATTTGATCTATCAGGGGACGGGGATGGGATCATATCTTTACCCGCGGGCATTTAAATGAACAAGAATCTATCCCCGACGGGTATAGCGGGTACGGAAACGTTCCCTGTTTACCCATCTCCGTTACCCGTTGGGTAACCCGACTATTTGAGTTGTCATGCGAGTATTAGGCCCAAAGAAGTTCAGCATAGGTATTTTGGCCCAAATCTGAACCATCATATATATATAGTTTGTGTGTTCTAGGAACCCTAGTTTAATTTTTTCTTACCATCTCCGCCAGCAGCACAAGCACGCCTGCCTCACGAGCGCTCGTGCTCCTCGCTTTCTCAGTTCGGTCTCTCTGCCACATTTGCTCGTCCTCCTCGCAGCCTTGCTCCTTCTCCTCGGCATCTCCGAGACTCCGACACTTATAGCCGAGTGAAGAAGAAACGTCTCCGATTGTAAAGCTGCGACCCCAAGTGTCCTTATTTATCGGGTATGCAGTACCCGTCGGGTATCTGTTACCCGACCGATGCCCAACGGGTACGGGGATGGGTAAGAATCTATACCCGAGACAGTTAACGGGGACGGGGACGGGATGAATTCTCCATAGCGAGGAAGAGAACGTTCCGGCGATACCCGACGGGTACATCCCCGTTGCCATCCTTAGTAGCGACACTGTTCACCGGAGCCGTTTTTCTCTCTCCTCCTTTCCTCTCACTGACAGTGCCAGAGCCGAAGAAGCTCGTTTTTTTTTACTCCTGCGCGCTACAGCTGCGCTATAGTGTGGGAGCCAGAGCCGGCGGAAGCCCGGCCAAACGCACCCAAAGTCATGGCCTAGACTGTGGTGATAAGAACACAATTAGCAAGCTGGCTTTGGCATATGGGTTGTGGCATGCTCTCAACGTGGCCAAACCAGTCCAAATCAACTTCAGTAGGCGCATGCCTCAATGCCTGCAAGCGAGGGGCTGACATGTGAAAAAAAAAGAAGGTTAGTCACTCTGATTGACATAATAATCACTCTCGATCCTATAATCCCATCGAAACTGGTTAGATTCTGGAGCATTTGAACCCACGTATTTTTAGAATCTCAGAATCATATATTCAAAGAATTCGTCCCCAATCCAAGGGCCTAAGCCCCTGAAAAATCCGGCTCACTCAACGCATTGTTATTGCAAGTGTTTTATATGATTTTTTTTTAGAATTTATGGGCTTCAGAAGTAAAAAAGAAAAAATTGAGATAACTTGCTGCTGTGTTGCTGTTAATCGCCACCTATTTTCAGAACGAAGACTTACCCCAACTTAAAGGGCCAAAGAAGCTTGTTGACTTGATTTTCAACACCGCAGTCCGCAGCTGCTGCTGCCGCCGGCGAGTCACAATGCTTACAAGTTTACAAGTCACAGCTAGTTATTCTACTTTTTCACAGCAAGAACTTTTCTATGCTAAAACTTGTACGTAACTCAATAAAGTAGTATGACATAATGTTGAAGAAAATATCCAACAAGTGGATAATAGTGGCATCGTGTGTTCTTTATGTCCTTTTCAACTGGTTTGGCAAAACTGTCCAAATTTAGCAATTAACCTTTGAAGAAAACCGGATATAAGCCTGTCTCCACTGATTGCGAAACCAAACACAAAATGGATCTATAACACAATACATATAGCCTCCAACACAATACATATAGTCTTCAACAGAGTATTTCTATGGAAGACTCATTTTAGGTGCTAGGAGAAACATAACCCAAATCTAAATATCCTCTCTCATAAAGACTCATTTGTAAAAAGGGTTATCTTTTGAGTTTTATTATTAAAGAAGACCAAAAATATATATTAAATCATTTACATGTAGCACTATCAGGAAGGGCGGGTCTGGTGCAAATAGTAGAGTCTTACCGCCTGTGACCGAAAGGTCCCGGGTTCGAGTCGCGGTCTCCTCGCATTGCACAGACAATGGTAAGACTTACCACTAACACCCTTCCCTAAACCCCGCACAGACCAGGAGCTCTCTACACTGGGTTCACCCACCTATGACGCTATCAAAGAACGAATGGCCCTTGTATTTTGAGTCACGGTGGTAGAGACAGTCTAAAGAAACCAAATTGGCGGACCCATCAAAAAAAAAGAAAAAAAGAAGCTGAGGGATGATATCAAAGAACAAAAATCCTGTGATGCCAAGTTTCTCATTATCCACCCTTTTTTGTTTCTCCCATGCCTTGCAATTCTCTTGGAGCGCTTCATTACATCCTTATCTGCCTCTCACCGCCTCATCTCTTGCAGCATGGGCCTCACAATTTCATGAAACGAAATCCTTGTAAAATCCTTAGCCTCTGGACGGTACTGTAGAGGCGAGTAAGTAGGCAACAGCAGCCATGTGAGTACGTGACCGTCCGGCCATACCCAAGCCCTCCCGGACCAGAGACTTGGAGCTCCAGCCCTCCATTAATGGAGCCAATCAGGTCTGGAAAATGACACTCGCTCCATGCATGGCAGTAACGGGATGCATCTGGAGCCAAGTACAGTTTAAGCTTAAGACACCACAGCAGGCAAGTACACCTCCAATTGAATGGCACACCCAGACAGAGACAAAGGTATGAGCATTTGATGAAAAACTTCAAGACTCTCTAATGGCGGTGTCACAGATAATAAAATCTGCATGCAAGCATTGTTTTCCACTATATTCCATCCAGTCTTTCTCCTCCCCCAGAATATCCTAGCTAGAACTATTGGCTGCTACTCTCTAATTAGCATTGCCTGAAGAGAACTCAAGATTATCATGCCATTATGGCCATTAGTTTATGCTGGGTTTCAAGCTTGAACAAAATGTAAAATTAGAAGGGAGGAGAGACCACCGGCTATATTCTCTATTGATTAACAGATTAAGTGAAGATGAAAATATAGACCTTCAGAGCAAAGTAGAGAGAATTTAGATTGGTTAACCTTGCCGGCCGAGGGGGTCAAATGGCAATAAGGTAGTAGGATTGTAGCTACAAAGCATGCACAGTGCCTCCTCCTCCTTCCAATTGATCCCCCAAACTCGCAGGAACAGAAACTCACAGCCCAGCATCAGCCGGGCTTTCGAAACCAACCGGTGAACAGCGCGAAAAAATTGAAGGAGAAGGTGAAACCAAAAACGGAAGGGAAGAAAGGATTAGAAGCTCCTCCTGACTTCCCTTGTTTAATCTCACACCCCCTCACGGAGCCCATAAAAAAATTGAGGCGGGGGATTAAGCAAATGGTGGTGGTGGTTGCTGAGTGCTGAGCCTTGTCTCCCACCATGGCTACTGCTCCTGCTGCGGCTGCTGGTGTGCCTGCGCCTGCGGTTGCTGTTGGGACTGTTGCTGCCTCCTGCCGCCGCTGCCGGTGTGCTTATTGTTGTGCATCCAAACCTTGAAGACCTGGTGGCGGACGCCGACCTGGTCGCAGAAGTGCTGCACCAGCGCGTCGTCCTGCTTCTGCATCCGCCAGCCGAGGCGCTCCGCGAACGCCAGCATCTGCTCCTTCTGCTCCGGCGTGAACTTGGTCCGGAACCGCTTCCGCCGGACGTGGCCCTGCGCGTGCGCCTGCGCCTGCGCGGCGGCAGCGGCCCCGGACGGCGGGCCGCGCTCCTCGCTGGACGACTCGGTCGTGGTGCCGCCGCCGCTGCCGCTGGGCGTGCCGTGGTACGGGAACGGCGGCGGCGCGTAGTGGGGGTGGTGGGCGGCTGCGCCGGCGGCGTAGTGGGGGTGGGGCGGCGGCAGGAACAGCGGGACGCGCGGGGCCGGGGTCGTGGGCGACAACACCGGCGCGGGCGACGGGAGCAGGAGCTGGTGGCGGCGCCGCGCGTCGTCCTTGCGGTGGAAGCTGCGGTGGCAGCCGCAGGCGGCGCACTTGATCCTGTCGCCGTCCCCGCCGGGCATGAATTCCCCGCAGCCGTCGACGACGTGGCCGCCCAGCGCCGCCGCGTGGTTGCGCAGGCACTCGTGGTACCTCGCCTCGGCGGCGTGGTTCTGGTTCCCCCGGGCGGGGACGGGGCCTGCAGCGGGGGCGGGCGGCGGCGCGGAGTTGGCGCCCATCTCCTCCGAGACGGGCTCCTCCTCCTCCTGGCCCCTGAATTCCATCAGCGCATGCTTGCCCTAGCGCCCTGCCGCGGCGACGAGGACCCTGTCGCAGGGGCTGCAGCCTGCTGGGAGGTCGGGGTCGGCTGGCTGGGCGGTAGCGTTTAGCTATCACTCGGTTCACTCCTCCCCCCCAACTCGTATCCGTCTCGTCGTTTTCCTAGGGGTAGCAGGGGGGTGCCTTGCCCGGGCCGACCGCCTGCGGCCGCCCTGCCGTGTGGGTTGGCTTTTGTGCTTTTGTTCGCGTGTGGTGTGGGGGAGGAGGAGGAGGACCGGAGGAGGAGGGGGAGAGGCTGAGCAGGCCGGCAGCGGAGGGACCGCCTGCGGCGAGGCGAGTGGGGTGACGGGACGGGACGGGGGCGGTGGTGGTTCCGGGCTGCCTGCGCTGGGGAACGGCGCTTTTGTTTCCTACCGGCGGGCGGTGGCGGTGCAGTGCAGCGACCGACATGGGCAGGGGTGGGTGACCCCGTCCCGTCCCGATGCCACGAGGGCCCCACGCCCCAGGCTTTAATGATGCAGCCGGCGAGAATTGGGCAGCGCGGCACGTACCGCGCTACGGCCATCGCCACCGCACTGTAGCCACGGGCCCGGGGTGGGTTTATGGCCGTCCGATCGGGACGGTCATCGGGGAACAGCGCGGCCGCTGTCTAGGCCGTGGCGCCAGCCCCCAGCCTACTAGATACGGTGCACGGTGGTGTAGATCAGGCGTCCGGACCGGACCCCGGCCGCTTCCACCCCACCCATCCCTCTCGGACTGGTGGCCGGCTAGTGCTAAACGTGCTCACGGCTAGGTCGTCTTCTCTGATTAGCTTACAGCTATGCCCTCTCTACTACATTAGCTACTTTGATTTATCGTCATTTTGGACGTCCTTTATTTTAACCACTTTTTTTTTTATAAAATAAACAGTGGTCAGGCAGTATTTGTATTTTTGCCTTGTGTAGGTGTATAGATATGCGGTAAGGGGCCACATGTGATAAAAAGTTTTTTTTTCAGACAGCACTTGAGAGGTGAGCGCTCCACCTGAATATTTCCATTGATACCGGCGAGACGGGAGATGGAGGATGCCAAGGGCACCTACAATTGGAGGTATGTGCTGAAAAGTTAGACATAATTATTGTTTTAATTTTTAATTAGTGGTGAATTTGCACACACCCTTGTACTATCTATATACACCTAACCCCTACCTGTCTATTTTGAAATAAATGCATTATTGAAATATGTTTTATATGAGGAATGTCGCCTTGTTCTGCAGCAGTATTTTTTAGCGAACGAACATCGTTTTTCTCTCATATCAAATCAGTATAAGCAGCAGCATAAGCCAGATTTCAGCGAAACGAACATAGATTTAGTGAAATCTCTTTTTTCTTTTATTTGGCGGCTAGTGTCCACCATTATATGGCCAAAGCCTAAACAGTGAGTATATCCTATGACTGGATGGAACAACATTTGGGAAACCGGCCCGTCCAGTCTAAGACCTCGCTTCACGTTCCATTATGAAAACAAACTATCGTTTATTTTGTATTTTTGGGGCCTCAAAACAATTATTTTGTGTTCACACGTGACGGTTGTTTCCACGAAATTTATGGGATACGGGATGCACTGGGAGGTGCAGCCGTGCAGGCCCTTGACAACAGCGACTGTACTCCCATTTGCTGCAGCCTCGCTTCGATTGGTAGCAGCGCGGCGCGTGCTGTCGTGCGAAGTTGCAACGCCAACGCACCATTTCGTTGACCGGCGGCTCAACCACATATTTCTCTCGAGGGCCCGTACCACCACAGCCACAGCCACAGTGACCTCGGCGTCGCAGTCAAGGATGCACAGGTTACATTTGATTTTCCCTCATATTTTTGTCTTTTTTTTTGCGAACTCTTATTGTGTCATTATTATATAACACCATACGAGTACTAGGCTTGAAGAACACAGCAACAGTTGAAACCGGATACGTACGTGTCTCGAGTCTGGACAAATTGCAGAGCCTTGTGGGCCAAATCGGTCGTTCAACCAAAAGTCATCCTTGGATTAGTCTTCGGGCAATACTCCGATCATTGGACATACAATTCTACGTACTTGTGTTCATATAATTGAGTGTGCGTACGTATTGAACGTCTGCATATGTACGTGTGTAATTCGTAAAAAAAAAAGGACATAGTAGCTTATTGGCAAAATAGAGCATGCTTAGATCCTTATTCATAGTTTAGACAAATTGGACGGTATGATGCTACAAACGATCTCTCCTCCAAAGTCAAGAGGGAAAAAAAACATAGCCAGCTAGTTATACTGTACCAGACCGTGCTTCTGTGTGGGCTAATGATTTATAACTATTAAGAGTTTCTAGATAAATTTAGGATCCACAACTAAACAAAAATTTCTTAGCAATGACTCATATTATGTCAATCTGTAGTAAACTTTGATTACCAACCACTATATGTATAGTTTGTTTTTCTAACCATACTCATATCTTTTTATTTTTGCATCGCATTATCCTTTTGTTTTCATTGTGTCTTTAGTCGAAACATTAGCTTCAGTTATGATACCTCTTGTTGTCATGTAACCGAAATTTAGGCTTTCTAGTTTTGGTATTATTAGTTATTGTAACTTAAGATGCAAATCTATTGTTTATTGTACCTCTTATTCAACTTTTTATATTATATATATTGAAAATACGGATTCTAGGTACTAGACCGGAGTGATTACCATAATGGCATGAATAGACGTTTCAAAAAAAAAATCCAAAGCAACAAGTAACATAATTTTGTCATGAACTATTAACATAATTGTAATGCATTGTTAGTGTATTGATATATGATTTTTTTATGCGACTGCTAAACCATTGCATTATATACATGTACGCCCAATGGCACAACATGAATATTTGCTTTGATTTAGTCTTTTCATATATGTCGTAATGGTCTAAGAAAATTGCAGTTTCTTCATATAATAGATGTGGGTGGCTTAAATGTAAATTTAAGGAGTTACTTTATATTATCTCGTAGTTAATTTGAATATAAATTTAAAGAATTACTTTGGATTATCTTTCATAAAAGAACATACGGGGTTATCTTAGATGTAAATTTAGGGGTACTTCAGATTGTTCCCTCTAGGACCAAAAGTATGTTGTTTAGGATAAAATTTTGTTAAACCCTTATGATAACTACAAACATAAAAAACTCCTACTTTATTTGGTTTCAAACCGTATAAGCTATATCTGTCATTTTGTAATTAAAATACTTACAAAATATACTATATTAGAAGGATTTTACGAACATACTCTAGAAGAACCTGGCCGACCAGCACGCCAGGGGCGCATTACCGGGTATTCTAGAAGAAAGTTTGGTACAAGATACGTGTCGAAAACCATACAGAGCCGGATGTGTCGGTATTTGTAACCGAAGGGAATCTTTTATAATGGTATAGTCAGAGTTACATTAGATTAGCATAGGTGGGTAATTTGAAAGAAAAATTATAGGCGTGATTAGCGCTCGAACGTCTGGACAGACACCCGTGTCCGGATGCCGGCGCCTGCTGCTCCATTTCACGCGCGCCCTCGTGCACACGAGAACTTACGTGCCTCCCTGTTCGAACGCTTGCTCCTCCTTGCTTCCCACGCCCGCATGCACGCGGGGCCACGAACCCCTGCCTCCATCCTCCTCCGCATCACACGCCTGGGACCCCGCACCCTTGCTTCCATTCCCCTCTGCTTTCCACGGGCATGCATGGCGCCCCAGCAGCTACAACATGCAACTGCAGCAGACGGGTCCTGTTGCAACATGTGTTACACCATATATACTTTTGTAGCATCCAAATAAAATACTTGTAACATATGTCCAAAACAGCTGAAACACATGTGTCGGTGTTTCGAGTTATCACCGACGAGTAAATTTCTAGTATTACACGTCTGGCTCGGATGGTGTGCTTAGAGGACACGAGGTTTATACTGGTTCGGGCAAAAATCTCTACGTCCTATTCGTCGCTACTGCTCGTGTTACTAGCACTAAAAGTTTACAGTAGGGTTTACAAACGGGCGAGAGAGAGAAAGGATCTCAAGTCTCTAGTGAAAGGAGTGAGTGGGTGCTGAGAGCTCGATCGCTGCTCAGCTATGTGTTTGTGTCGTGCTCTTGTGTGGATCTGGATCGGATCTCGATGAGTCGATCGATTCCTAATTATTCGATCGGTTTGGATCGGATCCCCTTCATGGGACGCCCTGCTTTCTCTTTTATAGGCCAAGAAAAAGCACGGGTTACAGCGGAGAAAAATAGAAGAACGAGAGAGAGAAGAAGGCCTTCAGGATCACTGGGTCCTTTTTCTCCTTCATGCGGGTCCCGCTGATCCTGTAGATGTCAACAGGGACAACTCCACGTCGTGGCCCTATCAGTCACTGGTTCCATGCGCGGGAGTCGTCTGCCGGTCATGGCGTTCCATCCCGTCCCGGCAGACGTCGTGGTGAATTGACGCGCCTGTCATCGTTTGTACGAGGGTTAGGCAGAACAACACCGCCACGCTGCTCTTGATGTGAACCCTCATGTATGGCCCGTCATAGTCACGGGTTATATCAAGGCGTGTTAGTGTCTTCCCTGGTGTCAGAGCTTTGACCCAGGCCCATACGCTTGGACCTGGAGTGATTGGCGGCGGTATGGGTCCTCGATGGACGAGACGGAGCCTGCACCCAAGGGGTTGAGCGAGGCGGAGCGCAAACCCAAGGGTCAGGCAAAGTGGAGCCCGCGGACTTGAGGTCGGGTGTAACACCCTCGGTGTTACACTGTACAACTTTTTACTAAAACACCGCATAAGCATCATACTTATGTGTACATGTATGAATTATAGAGTGTAAAGCAATATACATAACTTGAAACGTTTGTCGGAAACACGAAACGAATGTTATATTTCATGTCGAGTTGTATCCCTTAAGGTTCCAAACGAATTTTTGTTGAACGAGAATGCTATAGAACGCATATGCAAAACTTTAATAAAGTTTGTAGTACAAATATCGTAGGTGATGGTAAAATACTCGCGGTCGAGAACGGGAGTCACTAGCTAGTTTAATTGGTAGCCTGGAAATCGAAGTTGACGCAAAACCGATCGAAACTTAGTCACTTTTCTTAAGTCTAAAAATGGGTCGACAAAGCTGAGTTCGACAATTTTTATAGGAGGATCTGGTTAGGTAGTGGCATGGTTTTAGGGTTTGTTTTTAGTAGCTTGATATACCATCTCGAGCGTAAAATAGTTGGTTTAGCAACTGGATCATCGAGTTGGGTTTTTGGGTTGCTTTAAAAAGCGTGCAAGTCACTTTTCCCGGCCGATTGCAGCGTCTGGGCGCGATCACCACGCCAGCACTCATCGTCGCCGCGCCTGCTGCCCAATGCGTGCGTCACACGTGGGCCACCACGCTGGCCGGCCCTACCGTCGTTGCTACGCCCTAGCATGCCACGCACGCACACGCACGCGCACAGCAGCGTGGACCCACACCACCGTTGCCGCGCACTAGCCGCTCAGCCACCACCGCCGTCGCCACGTGCCCGCTGCTCTGGCTAGCCCGCTGTAGCCACTTTGCCATGTCGCTGACCCCACGCGTTGTACCACTATGTTGCTGTTAGCCGCGGCTGTTTGCGTGAAGTCACCGTGTGCGCCCTACCACCGCCATTGCGTTCGCCTATCGCCTTGCCGCCTCGCACTCGCCTGTGCGGTGCCGTGAGTGCATGACCAAACTTGGCCCTACCCGCACATCGCCTTGTCGCGCATGACCTTGACCCGTCTATATTGCCAGCGCATCCGCCTTGATGCGACGCTTGCGCTGACCGGCGCCCTGCCACTACGGCACAGGACGGAGCCACTGTCGTCGGTTGCGATTTATGGCCGTGCGACCCACCGTCCTGAGCACGTTTGGCCGATTCCCCGTTGTCCTATAGTCGCACTTGTTTGTACACCAATTAACAACCACGTCACACCACGACAGCAATGAGCCAAGCCTCACCTGTCCTCCCCTGTCTACATTGTCGCCATGGTCGACGGACCCGCTCCCTTCAATTCACCGTGGTGGAGGCACCTCAATCCAATTAACCCTGTCCTTGGCTCCGCTGAGTAGCCACCCACCCACCTGACCCCACCTTGCAGCGAGCCTCGTCGTGCCGTGCTCCAATTTGGAGCTACCGTTCCGCCGGGTCAATAAGACCGTGTTGGCATGCACCGATGGCAAGCCACCTATTCAGTGCAGCTCATGTCAATTCCTTGCACTGCTAGATTTGGCTCCACCTGCTAATCACCCTACTCACCTCTACCAAATCGCTACCACCGCCTAGCCTCCCCAGACGTAGCCTTGTCACCGTCGTGCGCCACCGCGCCGTCCGTGCGCACGTGGCTAGCTCAGCTTGGCCCATCTCCGGTCAATCCACCACATCTGGTAGGTTCAGGGTGAGTTGCTGATGCCCATACTTGAGCTCGTTCATGTTGTCTGTGCCTCGGCTCATGGGAATGTGGTCATCGTCGCAGGGAGGAGTCCGCCATCATGGAGGGAGCTCGGGACAGCATCTCCGTTCACCGCGTCACCACCCATCACTTTGGGTTTATGCCTAGGTAAGCATCGGCTTGCATTTAGGGGCAGGGAGGGGCTGGTGTGGCCGGCGCAACCACCCTGTGCTAGCGCCGCCACGCCGATGCCGAGGGTGTCATCGTTGCGAAGACAGGTTCTTCCGAGGGTTCATCTATGAAGTAGCTGGTCGTAGAAATAGTGCCATGGGTCTCAGGGTGATTCGTCGATAGGTCAGGGTCGTTTCTATAAAATAGTCAAAGCGCATGGGTCTCCTTGTCGTAGGCCGCCGTCGCGTGGATGGGGCATGCCGCGTTGGGCCACGCTGGTGTACCGCGTGCGCACGCGCGTTTGCACCGAATTGGGCGAAGACGTCGCGCTCTGGGCCGCGCGGTGGAATTTGGTTTTCATTTTCCAGTAAATTAGTAAATGCTTATTCAATTTAGTTTTGAGCTAAACTTTGATAAATTATAGTAAAACTTGTAGATGTCCAAACATAGTGAAACAAAATTTATTAGGTTTACAAAAATGCTACCTATTTGTTAGTGTAGTTAGCTTACAGTTAGCTATGATCATGATAGGTTCATAAATTCAAATTAGAGAGTTTAGTATTATGTAGATTAATAATTATAGGAATTATTGTGGCAAATGGATGATAGATTTAGTCATAAAGTTTTTATAGTAGGTTCATTAGATTATTATGTACTTACTGTAAATTTTGTAGCACTAGAGTAGGTTGATAAATAGAATAGCTAGTACCCTTGTTTTATTATATATAGAGTAAATCGGTGTTAGGAGTAAGAATACCTTTAGTTGCTAAGATAAGATATGTCAAGCTGCATACTTCTTAGTGGTAACAGTAGGTAACTTAGCACCTTAGTCGGTAGGACTAGCTTACTAACTTGATAGGTGTATTTTTATTTTAAGAGCTATTGTTGTCGTATTACTAAGTGTTGTATTATTATTTCATGCATGTAGATCACGAGTTGGTAGAGTTTGTGCCCGTGGATGAACAGGATTATGAAGAGGTCATTGAGGAGTACGAGGAGAAGATCCTTGTGCAGGAGGGAGCCCCAAAGCCTTTTGGTGCTAACTTTGCTAACCCACCGCCTGTCCAAGGCATGCCCCGGTGCATAACCCATATTCTATGATCAATGAATATATATATATATGATGTGCATTTATATTACAGGCATTTTATGGAAACTACATGCATAAATATATCTACCTATGAGTCCTACTAGTACAGGTCGAGTAGCTGCTATGCTCAGGGTATCGATAGCTTGAGTAACCTGCCGTTACTCACAATAGATGATAATTATAATTACTCATGGTAAAATGGTGGAAAGGAAAATGGTGACTGGGTAAGGATATGGTTTAGGTACTGGTTGGTGTAAGAGGTTGTGTCATGCGGTCAACAGAGCATAGCTTGGTTACACTTTTTCCCTATCTGTGTCGGTTAAGGACCGGCCATTGCATAAGTCTCGTGGAAAGTCACAGATTTATTATCCCAAGCACATACTTGAGTATGGGTGTAGGGAAGACTCATTGCTCTTTTGTCGTGGAATCCGGCTCTTTCTAGACCGACAGATTAGAGGCGGGGATGGTGAAGGTCCTTGCACCACACTGAGTCTGGGACTCAGGAGTGGGGGCTTGGAGTCCAAGTTTGGACGGGGACCTGGACACCCAGGACAGGAGGGTGATGGGTTAATCATGCTTGTGCCTGGGGTACAAGCAAGGCATGTGTTTTCAGGGTACCCAGCTAGGGGCATTGATTCACGAATCGCTGGACAATCCGATACTGTTTGTTTTGGGTCTATCACCGTAGTAAGAACTGAAAGATGAAAGGTGATGAAATGGAACTGATTGTTCACCTCTTGCTTGAAAGTAGAACAGGTGCTTACATAGAATGGCTAGATAATAAATTAATACGACTGTTAATAATAACATAAATAAGGACTCACTATTAGTACTGCTTTCTGTAAAAAGGAAACCAGCAAACCATAAAGCTTTGCATACCCCTTGAAGTCGGGAAATTATTCCCACTAGTCAGATAAGTCTTGCGAGTACATTATGTACTCAGGGTTTATTTACCCCTATTGCAGGTAATGCATGAGGAGTACTGTTGTGTGAAGGATTCTTCTGGTGGGCACAGACGGAATCATGGCTTACTATCGCTAGATGTTTACTTGATGTTATTTTTATCCCGTTGTTTAGTATTACGCACTCTGACATTTGGTAATGTGATAATGTAATTTTTAAGAACCTTGGATGTATGAAATGGATAAGTATTGTAACTCGTTCTCATTATTGGATCCTTGGGAAAAATGTGGATGTTTCGGGCTCTTTCTTAGGGTGTGCCCGACGGATACCGCCTGTTGTAGCTTGCTTATGGGGTGCTTAGTGTCTGGTGGAAGACGAGTGCCTTCGTAAGTGCGTTATTTGGGTGGTTCTACCACATCGGGCATGATGGAGCCCGCTGCCTCAGGGTCGGGCAAGGCGGAGCCCATGGCCTTGAAGTCGGGCGAGATAGAGCCCGCGACCTTAGAGTCGGGCGAGGTGGAGCCCATGGCCTTAGCGTCGGGCGAGGTGGAGCCCTCCCCCAGAGGTCGGGCGAGGTGAAGCCCATGAACCTGGTGGTCGGTTGGAGCTATAGTCACACTCTTGACTGCTCAGATGAATTAATGTTGATGACCATTAGCTCCTCCTCTTCAGGTACCCTAGTATTGGTCCCCAATAGTAGCCCCCGAGCCTACGGAGGAGTAGAAAACTCCTTTGGAGGCTTTTCCGAATGGGAGGACTCTGAGGGCCTTGGCCTGCCTTTGTCGCCCACGGCATGTCCTGGGGACAACAATTCTCTTTCATCGTGATCAGACCCCTTGGGGGTATTGCCATGAGATTTGGTGGATCAGAAAAGGTCTTTCCTGATTCCAACCCCTACGGGGGTCTGTCGTTCTGCGACCATGCGTTCGGTCTCCTTGTGAGTCTAACTTTCCTCAAGCCTCCACCCATAGCAGGGGTCCGGTCGAGGGTCAGGTCATCTTTGTGATCATTTTCCCTCGAGCATTTTTTTCCGATAAAAATGGAGGGGTTGTGCCGTGCCATGATTTTCCTCTATGGACGAATCATGGTGCATGATGAGCTGTTAACGGGCTACTCCAAGTGGGGCCTTGGCATCCCATTCACAGGGGTCCGGCTTGGGTCAGCTGATGACCGACTCTAGATTCTCAGCGGTCAATCCATATAGTTCTCGGGTCCGTTCGATAGGTCCCAAGGGCTCTCTACCTTTCTTCGAGACTCAAACATGTGTTAGGATGCCCGCGGTGCTCGTGCGCTCGGGTACTAGCCCTACTGGGCCCATCCCTTCCCACCCCTCACTCTCAGGGTGCCCTGGAGCAACCATGAACCTGTTGGTGGGTCGGCCTTCGAAGAACTAGGCCATAGGAGTGTTTTTGGCTCTGTATCCCTCCTTACTTGTGATGGTTCTTGGTTTATCAATTGGGCGAATTGTTATCCAGTGTGTCCTTTGAGGGCACGGCTAGAGATTACGTGCGCACGATCTTCGGATGGAGGTGTCTGGTCATGGCGCAGCGGGCGTGTGAACCTAGGTGGACGGTTCGCTTTCTCACCCCGCTTTGCCTTACAAATAGCGGCCTTCGCCTTGATGTCTTTGCACACCAAAACTGCAACCTTACCTTCTCTATTTCTCCGCCGCTACCATTTTGGATCTGCCGTGCTTGCTAGTCCACCACCGGAGCCCGAGATCCATAGCCTCCGCTCCTCCACTACCATTGAGCTTGCATCCATCTGCCTCCACCTCCAATGGATCCGTGGTGTTGTTCTAACATCAGCTCCTAGCGCATGGAGGGCCTCCTTCGCCATGGTCTTCTCCTCGCGTGGACCTCGACCGAGGAGTGGCTACTACCCAACGATGAGGATTTGCCATCGCTGCCCGACCGCTACGTGGTGTCATTCGCCTAGTTTCATGATCGTGGGCTCATGACCCCCGCCCACAAATTCCTCCAGGGGCTGCTGCACTTCTACAAGATCGAGCTGTAGCATCTCAATCATAATGGGATCTAGCACATGGCAACATTCGTCGCGCTGTGTGAAGGATTCCTAGGGATCAGCCCCCACTTTGACTTGTAGAGGTATTTCTTCATCGTCAGCCTCTAGAAAAAGAGGGAGAAGGGCGGCAGGCAGGAGCTACACATGCCGATGGGGTACGCAGGCATCTAACTTTGAAACAATCGGATCGGTGAGTACCCCTCCATGTGGCTCTTGATATCCAACAAGGGGTGGCACTCATAGTGGTTCTACCTCAAGAATGATGTCATCGCCCTTCAACCGGAGTTCACCGGGTGCCTGATTGAAGAGGCCCCGAGTAGTGGAGGAAGTAGGGCGTCCCGGAGAAGGACAAGAAGAAGATCCAAGACCACATGGCTGCCATCCACATCCTAAAGGAGAATGACCTAAAAGGGTGCGGCATCATCAGGCTTACCATGCAAGGAGGGTGGCGCCATTGATGACGCGCGTGCTCCCGCTATATGCAATGGCGCTCGAGGTGTCGTTCGATGGAACGACGCTCACCAAGGGAATGCTCCTCAACTCTAAGATCGTGCAACGCATCAAGGAGGCGATGGAGCCTTTGCAGGATGACGTGGGTGCCACCCTCGACTTTGTCTACCTGGTGCCGGGGCATCCTCCGATGCAGTCGGAGCCAGGCTACGTTGTCTTTGTAAGTTTCCCTTTCTCTTGCCTTCTCTTCAATTGATTTCCTGACCCTATGAGACTAACTTTGAGAGGGGCAGGACCAACCGAGGGACCTCATCCTCACGGATCACCCGATGTCGCTGCTAAGGGATTCGGCCATGAGGGTGGCGAATCGTGCCAAGGGCGAGCGGCTAAGGAAGGTGAAGGTGAACAAGAGGAAGATGAAGCAGCGGAAGCTGTAGGTGCAGGAACGAGGGGAGGACACTGACGACCATGATGACAATGATGATGGTGACGATGATGAGGTGATAGAGGAAGAAGAAATGGTACCCGACGATATCGAGTGGGACAACCTGGAGAATGAGGATGCGCTGACAGGCATCGGTTCGTCCTTGCAGGCATCGAGACCCTTCTCATTCCATGGAGGGGAGGGCACATCAAAGGAGCCAGCAGAGGAGGGTCATATCATCGGCCTGCCCCAGGAGCCAATAAAGGCGGGCGGCTCTGCCATCATGCCCCAAGAGCCAAGGAGGGTGGGGAGTTCGGCCAATGTGCCCCAGGAGTTGTCAGGGGTGAGCCCCTCTGCTCAGGAGCAGGGGGCGGGCTCAAAATGGCCTCATTCTGACGAGGCGGAGCAAGGGTCATGGGTTCATCCCCCAAATGCATCTGCCATCCAACGGCGCTGAGGTGAGTTATCAACTCCTCTGTTTTTTTGTTTTAGTCGGATTTTATCGTGACTTATGTTTTTTGTCCCTTGCAGCATCGACAGGCATCAAAATCCACTGGCGCTGGCGCCGAAGAAGAGCATCACCCTCCAATTGGGGCGGCGGCCATCGGCTGGTGTTGTGCCCTTTTCGGGCGGGAGCGGCACCAGTGTGACCATGTCACCAGTCGGTCAGGCGTCACCCATGGTGGCGCTTGTTCCCTCGGTGGGATGGGCGGACGTAGGCATTTAAGGGGCGCCTTCAGAGGTCACAGAGCAGTCGATGACGGCCGCTATACCACTGCCAATGGCGGGGCAGATGGGGCTACCGACCACGCTTGTGGCACCGATCGTGGCGGGCGCAATGCAGCCGGTCATGACCCCACCGACATAGGTGGAGGTGGCGGTGGCCATGACATATGGGTCATAGTCGGGCGCAACCACAGCATCATCTGAGGCACCGGTGCAACCCATGCCATTAGCAGCCCAAGCGACGGTTCCTAGCATGGGCTGAATGGAGGAGGACATGACCGAGGGGTTCCCGAGAGTCGTGGTGCTCGGAGAGAGGTTAGCGTCTGCACCGCGGATCCCTTCCATCGCCGGAGGGGACGTCATGGTGAGAGGTGTCGGCGGTGCTTGGAGATGGCGGGGAGTCATCCTAGACCCTGACGTCAATGGGCAGTAGCTTGCCTACGCGGGGCGAGCCCCTGCTCTAGTGGATGAATCCCGTGTCAATTCTTTTTACCCTTGACGACGCCGTAGAGAGCATGGAGCGGGAGAGCCTCGATGTAGGGATCACATCCGTGCTCGATGCCCTGGACCACGTGAAAGGTCCTAATGGCTAGAGGGGGGTGAATAGCCTAATAAAAATTTCTACAACAACACTTAACCAAATGGTTAGACAATTCTGAGGCGAAGCGAGTGTTGCGCTAGCCTACTCAAAATGCAAGCCACCTATCACAATTCTAGTTTAGATAGTGTCAATTCACACAAGAGCAATGACACTACCCTATGTTAGTGTGCTCTCAAAGGCTAACTAAAGAGCCACACCAACCAAGCATGCAAACTCTCACAACTAGCTACACTAAAGAGCTTGTCAACTAGTTTGCGGTAAAGTAAAGAGAGTGATCAAGAGGGTTATATCGCCGTGTAGATGAATGAACCAATCAATCATGAAGATGAATAACAATGATGACCAATCACCTCGAAATCAATGATGAAGACAATGATTTTTACCGAGGTTCACTTGCTTGCCGGCAAGCTAGTCCTCGTTGTGGCGATTCACTCACTTGGAGGTTCACGCGCTAATTGGCTTCACACGCCAAACCCTCAATAGGGTGCCACACAACCAACACAAGATGAGGATCACACAAGCCACGAGCAATCCACTAGAGTACCTTTTGGCGCTCCGCCGGGGAAAGGTCAAGAACCCCTCACAATCACCACGATCGGAGCCGGAGACAATCACCACCTCCGCTCGACGATCTTTGCTGCTCTAAGCCATCTAGGTGGCGGCAACCACCAAGAGTAACAAGCGAAATCCGCAGCGAAACACGATCACTAAGTGCCTCTAGATGCAATCACTCAAGCAATGCACTTGTATCACTCCCAATCTCACTATGATGATGAATCAATGATGTAGATGAGTGGGAGGGCTTTGGCTTAGCTCACAAGGTTGCTATGTCAATGAAAATGGCCAAAGATGTGAGCCACAGCCGGCCATGGGGCTTAAATAGAAGCCCCCACAAAATAGAGCCGTTGTACCCCTTCACTGGGTACTCTGCACTCTGACCGGACGCTCCGGTCCACTTGACCGGACCCTGGGCTCAGCGTCCGGTCCACAGATGGACGCCATGTGTCATCGCCTTCAAACGCTGTTTGTCAGATTCCAACAGCTATGACGCTGACCGGACACAGCAGCTTCAACTGACCGGATGCTGAACCCCCAGCGTCCGGTCGTTTCCAGTAAGGTACCGACCTCGACCGAACATGTTTGGTTAAAACTGACCGGATGCTGGAACCTCAGCGTCCGGTCGAGTATAGTAAGGGTCAAAACCTAGTTTTCCTCGACCAGATGTGTTCGGTCCACCTCGAACCCATCTCAACCCTGCACACACCTTGTGCACATGTGTTAGCATATTTTCACAAATATTATCAAGGGTGTTAGCACTCCACTAGATCCTAAATGCATATGCAATGAGTTAGAGCATCTAGTGGCACTTTGATAACCGCATTCTGATACGAGTTTCACACCTCTTAATAGTACGGCTATCAAACCTAAATGTGATCACACTCTCTAAGTGTCTTGATCACTAAAACAAAATAGCTCCTACAAGTTATACCTTTGCCTTGAGCTTTTTGTTTTTCTCTTTCTTCTCTTCAAGTTTAGGCCCTTGATCATCTCCATGCTATCACCATTGTCATGTTATGATCTTCATTTGCTTCTCTACTTGAAGTGTGCTACCTATCTCATGATCACTTGATGAACTAGGTTAGCACTTAGGGTTTCATCAATTTACCAAAACCAAACTAGAGCTTTCACCACGCCACGGGCGTATTGTATGACATTGTTGTTCGCTCCGGCTAGGTATTGTTTGGTCCTACTTTTTGCCCATTTCTTTCTTTATATACTTTTTGTATCCTGACCATCATCTCCCTATAGTCCCTTATAGCTCACAGCCGGGGGAAATCATGGTTCCTTCATCAATAGAAGGAAGCCTAGGACCGCCTCATTGAGGAGGCACAGCTACACAGGGAGGTGACAGCTCTGCTCGTTGTCGCCCAGCAGAGGGTGGTCGAGCTGACTCCCCTCGCCGAGGAGGTGACCAATCTTCCATCACGGGTGGCCGAGGCCCATCGAGATGTTAACGAGGCTGAGAAGGCGTTCGAGGCCCTATCGATGAGGTCGTAGAAGGATGACGAAGAAGCCACCAGGGTTAGGAAGGAGCAGGATGAGTTGCTCCAGAAGTACGATGAGACCTGCTAGCGGATCCTTAACCTTCTAGGTGAGGTTGAGAAGGAAAGGGATCTGAAGCTAGGGGTCAATGATGCGCAGCAGAAGGTCGGCTCCCTATAGGCCAAGCTCGAAAGCACGATGACTCGGAAGCTGGAGGCCAAGAGCATTTTTGCTAGGCTAGCTGTGGATCTCACCGAGGTGAGAAGAAATCTTTAGGTAGAGAGTGATGAGCTCAATATCCTAAGCACCTCCCTCAGAGTGGTCTACGATGACCTTGAGGTGGTACAATCGAAGGGGACCAGCTCGCTCACGGCTCATGCCATCGAGATCACGGCTTGGGTGCGCCAGCTCAAGAGGAATGCCCTTCGCGCCAGGGTCAATCAGTCCTTCACAATTGCTCGTTCTGATTATGGAGACAACATCAATCTAGAGGCGATGAGCCACGGCTACATGCCCAGTTATGAAGTCCACAAGCTAGAGGAGATGGAAACAACGGTGGCTCCCCTTTCACAGGACCTGGCGAACAGGATAGAAGGCATAGTTCTCCCCCGGAGGGGCTAGTTAATTAAATAGGTTGGGCGGTCATTTTTGTAATAAGCGGACACATTTTGACCCTTTTATTTTAAACAAGCTTGTCATTTTGTTTCATTTGATCAAATCTGTTCTTTTGTTTCAGTTGAACAAATTTGATCTTTCTCCCTTTTTATGCGTAAAAAAGGGGTTATTGCATTCCGACCCTTCCTATTGTTAAGACCGTAGAGTTTGAGGTGTGGGCGGGAACCTCTGATCACGCTGGTGAGCAAGAGTGCCATAGCCACTAGGGCATAGGTTTCTTGCGGTCCGACCAGCCTCACTCAGTTGTTCATTTCCGCAAACCTTGCCTCTAGGTTTTTATCATGACGAAGGGGTCGAGCATGACGACTGTTTTAGAAAGGGTATATATATACCGTTATCAGCCCCTGAGTGAGACCCGACCCCTTGCCATTACCCTGGTCGGGTATCACTAAAGATCAAGAGAGACGATAGCGAGACTAGTAGGAGAAAGCATCTCTTATTTTAGAAACATTATCCTTAGTTTTTCATATGTATCCCCTCCCTAGGATCGAAGCCTTCATTCTATGACCACGCATTTGGTCTCCTTGCGAGTCCAACTTTCTCCCCTGGCTCTGTTTGACGTGAGGCAGCCTCCTTGTTGGACTCGCAAGGAGACCGAATGCAATGCTTGGAAGTATGGGATGAATGTATGGATGAGTATATGACTGAATGTATGAATGCATGCATGCATGAGAATGGATGAATGAATGCTCATGCACTAGAAAAGTAAAGTGGGGGTTGGTAAAGTTACCTCGATAGCTCGAGTGACGGGTTCAGGGAGCTCTTACCAGATATGTTTGAGTGGGATCTAGGTCCATTGTTTGTGACAGAGTTGGCATAATCTACATGGGGCATCCTGCTGGTCATACCCATCTCTCGGCATCAGCCAGAGCCGTCTAATCGACTTGGGCAA
The DNA here is from genome assembly GCF_019320115.1 of Miscanthus floridulus. Classification (NCBI taxonomy): domain Eukaryota; kingdom Viridiplantae; phylum Streptophyta; class Magnoliopsida; order Poales; family Poaceae; genus Miscanthus; species Miscanthus floridulus. Next base: position 116,412,434 of record NC_089595.1, on the reverse strand, counting down.
CCTGTTGGCCTCTCCTCGATGGAGATTTCGTAGGTGGGCCCCTCTAAACCCTTCCTGGGAAGGCAGAGGCTAAAGCTCAGAGTGCGGGCAACAAACTCTGATCACGCTGGTGAGCAAAAACACCATAGCCGCTGAGGCATAGGTTTCCTACGCTCCAACCAGTTTTACTTAGCATTTATTTCCACAAACCTTGCCTCTAGGTTATAATGTCATAAATGGTCGGGCACAGAGAATGTCTACCAAATAGACACGCTTTTACCAGCCCCCAAGTGAGGCCCGACCCCTTGCCGTTGCTGGGGTCAGGCGGCACTTAGAGATACAAAAGGGTCGGGCACAGAGAATGTCTACCAAATAGACACTCTCTTACCAACCCTCGAGTGAGGACCGACCCCTTGCTGTTGCTGGGCTCGGATGTCACTTAGAGATACAAAAGGGTTAGGCACAGAGAATGTCTACCAAATAGACACTCTCTTACTAGCCCCTCGAGTGAGGCCCGACCCCTTGCCATTGCTGGGGTCGGGCGTCATTTAGAGATCGTGATAGCGAAACTAATGAGAAAAATGTGTAAATTAAGGGTGACCCGTCTCTCGGTAGCGGCCTAAGCCTTCCAATTGACTTGGGTGACCCGCTGATATAGGACTTACCTTGATGGATCGAGTGACAGGTTCAGAGAGCTCTTATTAGATATGTCCGAGTGGAATCTGGGTCTGTCGTTTGTGATGGAGTCGACATAACCAGCATGGGGCATCCTACTGCTCCTTACCCGTCTCTCGACAGCGACCCGAGACGTCCAAATGACTTGGGTGACCCACTGCCATAGGACTTACCTACGGAGATAGAGGATGGGATCATCCCTCCCAAGAAATTAGTTAGGTGGCGAACTCGTAATAAGAGGACAAGCTCTTAAATTTTGTTATGGCCAAATTGATTTTTAGCTCTTCTCCCCTTTTTGTATAAAAAGGTTAATGTGTTCTGACCCATTCCATCATTAAGGCTATAAAGCTCAAGGTGCGAGTGAACAAACTCTGATCCCGCTGGTGAGCAAAAACGTCATAGCCGCTGAGGCGTAGGTTTCTTGCAGTCTGACCAGTTTTACTCAGCGTTCATTTCTACAACCCTTGCTTCTAGGTCTCAATGTGAGGGAGGGTCGGGCATAGAGAATGTTTGCCAGGTGGATATACTCTTAAACATGTACCGACTCTTTTCGTAGTTAAGGCCAAAAAGTTCGGGGTGCAGAAAAAACTCTGATCACGCTGGTGAGCAAAAGCATCATAGCCGTTGGGGCGTAGGTTTCTTGTAGTCGGACCAGTTTTACTTAGCATTTGTTTCCATGACCCTCACTTCTGAGGCTTAACGTGAGAAAGGGTCGGGCGTAAAGAATGTTTGCTAGGTGGATATACTCTTAAACATGTACCGTCTCTTTCTGTAGTTAAGGCTAAAAAGTTTGGGATACGGAAAAAACTCTGATCACACTGGTGAGCAAAAATGTCGTAGCCGCTAGGGCATAGGTTTCTTGCAGTCCGACCAGTTTTACTCAGCGTTTGTTTACGTGACCCTCACTTCTGGGTCTTAACATGAGAAAGGGTCGAGCGTAGAGAATCTCTCCTAGATAAATATGCTCTTATCGGCCCCTAAGTGAGGCCCGACCCCCCGTCATTGCTAAGGTTGAGTGTCACTAAAGATTGGGGTGTTGATAGCCAAACTAATAAGAGAAAGTGTGCGTATTATTAAGGGTAAAAGTGACGTAGCTATTTGATGTTCCAAGCATTGACGAAGACTTCACCGTCAATGGTCTTGAGCTTGTAGATGCCTGGTCGGAGCACCTCCATGATGATGTATGGTCCCTCCCACGGCGGAGAGAGCTTGTGGCGGTTCTTGTTGCTCTAGACGAGGCAGAGCACCAGGTCTCCGACATTGAAGGCCTGACCCCATGCTTGATGGTTGTGGTACTGGTGCAATGCTTGTTGGTACTTGGCTGAGCGTAGGAGGGCAACGTCGCATGCTTCATCTAGCTAGGCTCCTTCCTATGCTCCCCCTTGTTGGAGCCTCCAAACAAGAACCGCTTCAAGAGGACGTAGTCCTTATATAAGTGCTCGACAGGGAAAGCATGGTTCGGGCATGGCCCTTCAAGTAGCTTCTCAAAGTGGTCTGAGGTACCCTCGGCGAGCTTCCGACCCTCCTTGCAGTCGGCGGTGGCCATGAGCGAGCCCTCCTTGTAGTCGGCGGTGGCCGCTGCTTGTTCTTCTTCTTGTTGGAACGATTGGAGGTGCCTTCACTGGTGTCCTCATCCCGCTTCGCCTTGCCTTTGAGGCGGTCGAAAATTGCCCCAACCGCCTCCTCGCTTGAGGCATGGCTGGTGGTGATGTCGAGGAGCTCCTTGGTGGTTCATGGGCCCTTACATCCTAGCTTGTGCACTAGGGACTCGTAGGTGGTCCTAGACAGGAAAGCTCATATGATGTCGGTGTCGGTGATGTTGGACAACTCGTTGTACTGCCGGATGAAGCGCCGGATGTACCCACAAAGAGTTTCCTCAGACTTCTATCGATAGTTTTTGAGATCTCAGGGGTTCCTAAGATGCATGTATGTGCCCTAAAAGTTTCCCACGAAGATCTCTTTTAGGTCCACCCAACTTTGGATTCGGTTGGGCGGAAGGTGTTCCAACCACGTTCGTGCTGAATTGGCCAAAAACAATAGAAGGTTGCGGATAATGAAATCTTCATTATCTGCTCCACTGGCTTGTCAAGCAAGCTGATAATCCTCAAGACATAGTCTGGGGTTCATTTCTCGGAGTATTTTGGGATGTTGGTCGATGGTCGGGACCGCGGTGGGAAGACAATGTTGAGGATGTGTTGGCCAAAGGCCTGAGGTCCCGGCAAGTCGAGGCTCAGGCTTTGGTCCTCGCCACTGTCGTTGCATCCACCACGATGAGGGTGGTAGCCGTGGCTAGCCTCCTCCCTTGCATCTCCATGGGTATGCCTGTAGGCATCGAGGGTGTCGCATGCGTCATGGTGGAGGTCGGCACATCCATGCACTGAGACCACGACGCGTGGCTTGCCGCATTGCTACGCCTTGTGGACTAACACGTCCCTATCAGGCCACTCCGAGGGCGCGCGCTGGCTAGCGTTGAGCTCACGTTGTCAGGACAGCCAGCTCTTGGCCTGCTGTGCCACCGCATGCTCGAGTAGCATGCGAACCTCATGATGGGCCTGACGATCCTCGGGCATTGTGGGCCCCGTAAGCCCCCAAATCAAGGCCACTACGGCGGTGATGTTCTGGCTTGCCTGGGTGTAAAACCCTTGGTGTTATACTGTATAACTTTTTGCTAAAACAATGCATGAGCATCATACTTGTGTGTAATATAGGGTATAAAGCAATATACAGAACTTGAAATGTTCATTTGAAACACGAAACGCATGTTACATTTCATGTCACGTTGTATTACTTAGGGTTCTAAATGAATTTTTATGGAACGAAAATGCTATAGCATAAAATAGGTCATGTAGCTACTAGATCCTCGAGTTGGCTTTTTGAACATCTTTAAAATGCATGCAAGGCACGTTCCCAGTCGGCTTTGGTGTTTGGGCACGGTCACTGCATCTCGGCTGGTGTTGCCGCTCGCCCAAGCGTGCCCATGCACATTGCCGTGCATGCCCGCACTGCTGTTGCTATGCCTGGCATGTTCCTCTCTCGCACACGTGCGCACTGGGCCCGGCAAGACTGCCTTCCCTTCTTCATCCGTCATGTCTGCCTGAGCCCATGGCTCATCGTTGCGCCATGCTGCACCCCAGTCGCGCTGAGCGCCGTCCATCACTGCCACATGGCTACTACTCCCATTGACCCTCTGGCTGCATGCGCGTGGGCTTGCACCACCTGCCGTCGCCTTCACATCTGTGTGCGGTGCCACGCCACGTCTGCCTGGCAAGTATGTTACGGAGTGCGACATGTGTGGGAGAGTTAAAGCAGATCATATGCGTACTCCGGGATATATGCATCCCCTGCCCGTTCCTGTTTGGAAGTGGGAAGATATCTCCATGGACTTTGTGGTGGGTTTGCCCCGCACCTCCATGGGCTATGATTCTATTTGGGTCATTATGGATCGTCTCACTAAGTCGGCTTAGTTTTATCCCGGTGGACAATAAATATACAGCCAAGAAGTATGCTGAGACATATTTTGATCGGATTGTGACCCTACACGGAGTTCCTCTTACTATCATCTCTGATAGAGGGTTAGTTTTTGTCTCTCATTTCTGGGAGCAACTGCAGCACTATCTTGGTACTCACCTCCTCAGAAGCTCAGCCTATCATCCACAAAATGATGGTCAAATTGAAAGGGTGAACCAGGTGCTCGAGGATATGTTGAGAGCTTGTGCCATTTCTTTTCCTGAGAAGTGGGATGGGTGCCTAAAGTTAGCTGAATTTTCTTACAATAATAGCTACCAAGAGAGCATCCACATGGCACCATTTGAAGCTCTATATAGGAAGAAATGTAGGACACCACTGAACTAGGTTGAAGTGGGAGACCATGGATACTTTAGGCTAGAATTCATCAAAGAGGCTCGAGAGCAAGAGTCACCATTATTTGGAGTCACTTGAAGGTAGCTTAGAGCAGACAAAAAGCCTATACGAACAAGCGAAGAAGACCCTTGCAGTTTGAAGTTGGGGATTATGTGTACCTCAAAGTGTCTCCTATGCGAGGGGTGCATCGGTTTGGTATCCATGGCAAGCTAGCTCCCCGATACATGGGTCCTTACCAAATTTTGAAGCAGTGTGGCCCAGTTGCTTATCGTCTCTAGCTTCCCGATAGTTTATCTATGGTGCACAATGTGTTTCATGTATCGCAATTGAAGGAATGTTTGAGGGTTCTTGATGAAGCTATGGAAATTGAAGGAGTTCCCCTCCAGCCTGATTTGACTTATGTTGAGCACCCTGTCAAAATCCTAGATGAAAAAGAAAGAGTGACCAGAAATAGTGTGGTAAAGTTCTACAAGGTGCAGTGGCAAAACCACTCTGAGGATGAGGCCACGTGGGAACACGAGAGATATATATATTGAAGCATTACCCCCACCTTCTCTCTGGTTCTGATGAGTAGTTGTTACGTTGAAATGTACTTCCTATCTCCTTCTCACACTAGGCACATGAAATCTTGGGTCAAGATTTTGTTTTAGGGGGGTAGATTTGTAACACCCTCGGTGTTACACTATACAACTTTTTGCTAAAACACTGCATGAGCATCATACTTGTGTGTAAATGTGTGTAATATAGGGTATAAAGCAATATACGAAACTTGAAACGTTCATTTGAAACACGAAACGCATGTTACATTTCATGTCGCGTTGTATTACTTAGGGTTCTAAATGAATTTTTATGGAACAGAAATGCTATAGAATGCATATGCAAAGCTTTGGAAAAGTTTGTCGCATGAACTTCGTAGGTGACGGTGAAATACGTATGGTCGAGAACGGGGCTCGCTAGCTAGTGTATCGAGTAGCTTGGAAATCGCATTCGACGCGAACCCATTTAGGACTTGGCCAAAATTTCCTAAGTCGGACAACGCGTTGACGAAGCTAAGTTCGGCAATTTTTGTAGAACGATCGGGTTAGGTAGTGGCATGGTTTTAGGGTTTCTTTTAGCAGCCTGATATACCCGCTAGAGCGTAAAAAAGGTGGTGTAGCTACTGGATCCTCGAGTTGGCTTTTTGAACAACTTTAAAATGTGTGCAAGGCACGTTCCCGGTCGGTTTCGGTGTCTGGGCACGGTCACCGCGTCTCGGCTGGTGTTGTCGCTCGCCCAAGAGAGCCCAAGCACATAGCCATGCATGCCCACACCGCCGTTGCCATGCCTGGCACATTCCTCGCGCGCACACTGGGCCCAGCAAGCCTGGCTGCCCAGCTCATCCGTCGCGTCCGCCTAAGCCCATGGCTCGTCGTCGTGCCGCACTACACCCTAGTCGCGTTGTGTGTCGTCCGACACTACCACGTGGTTACTGCTCCCGTTAACCCTCTGGCTGCATGCGCGTGGGCTTGCCCCACCTAGGCTTTCCCGTCGTGTCGCCTAGGGTGTCGTCGCACCAGCCGACCGAGCCGCGCCAACGCCTAACCGCAGCGCTAGCCCCAGATGGTAAATGCGCACATCCGGAGGTTAGTTTGGGGTCCCGCAATCACACCTGACTTGCCACCGCTGCTACCGTACGGCGCCCGTCTCCAATTTAAGTTTTTCACCCATCGTCGGCTGCCATAAGTCCAAACAACGTCGCCCAAAGAAATTGGCCTTGTGTAGTCTATTGTCTTCCAATTAACCGAGCACCAAACTAGCTCTGGTAGTTAGCTTGCAATTGGAATCGACTCGACACGCTTTCGGTCGCTAGTGAGGTAACATGGGGTGTTTTCCCCGCGGTGGTCTGCCATGGCCGCCGAGGCAGGTGCTCGGCCAATGCGTCACTCGTTGCTCCATTGTATCAATTGAGCAGTGCTTTTGCGTTTCCTTGACTTGGTTGCCTTGGCCATGTAGCAGTTTTGCCGGCGGAGCAGCAGGTCATCGGGAACACCATCGTCGTGCTTGCCATGAACTAGAACACTCCCGCGCACGTGGTCAACTTCCTTGTCGTGTCTCATGACTTCGTCCAGCCTGCCCTTCACATCGCTGGTGAGGCCCTCCTGCTCTTAGGGTAGATGGTTGGATCGATTGGGGCCGGGGGCTCATCGGAGCGCATGGCCGCCTCCGGCGGACGTGGTGTAGATGCCGCTCTATGGCCAACAAGTTGGAGTGTAGTAGTGTTTCAAATAAGGTTTCTATATTGTTGCTTGTAGTCCATAGATGGAAAAGGGTAGCAGTAGAGGCATTTTGTACATCGATCTGTTGCGCTTCACCTATTGCGGCGTTTCATACATCGATCCGTCGTGCTTGCCATGGTGGTCCGTGCTCGCCGGTGTTTGGTCGGAGAGGCGCGGCCTCTGTTAGTTCCGCCTAGGGACTTCGTAAAACATGAATTGGATTAAGGGAAGGGTGGTAGATGCAAACTCCATGACTCGGTGAAATAGTGCTCGAGTGAGTTTCGTGACTAAGGTAGATAACGGGGGCTCTTTTGCAAAAGAGCCAGCCACGCGTGGGCTCTGTCGTGGGCCTCGTAGCGTGGGCCGAGTTCGTGCGCCGCTACGTGGGCCGCACCGAGTGCTGCGTGCGCTCGCGGGCGGGACGTCGGGGTGGGCCGAGCCGTTCGCTCGCGGGCCGCGCTGTGGAATCGATTTCCGATTTTCTAGTAAAGTAATAAAGGTTTATTCAATTTCATTATGAGCTGATCTTTGTAAAATTGTAGAAAAATCTGTAGGTGTCCAAAAATAGTGAAACAAAAATTGTTAGATTCACAAAAATGCTATCTATCTGTTGGTATAGTTGGTTCGTAGTTAGATGTTACAATGATAGGTTCATAAATTCAAATTGGAAAGCTTAATATTAGTTAGTTTAATAATTGTAGGAATTTTTGTGGCCAGCCGGTGATAGCTTTAGCCATAAAATTTTTACATTAGACTCATGAGGGTATTATGTGCTTACTGCAATTTTTGTAACCCTAGAGTAGGTCGATAAATAGAATAGGCTAAGTACTACATGTTTTATTATATATGGAGTAAATCGGTATTAAGAGTAAGAATACCCTTAGTTGCTATGATAACATATGTCATGCTTCATACTGTTAGTGGTAACAGTAGGTAACTTAGCACCTTAGTCGGTAGCACTCGCTTAGTAGCTTGATAGATGTATTTTTATTTTAAGAGTTGCTATTGTCGTATTAATAAGTGTTGCATCATCATTTCATGCATGTAGATCATGAGTTCGTAGATTTCATGCCCGTGGACGAACAAGATTATGAGGAAGTCATTGAGGAGTACAAGGAGGAGATCCTCGTGCAGGAGGGAGCCTCAGAACCTTTTGGTGCTGACTTTGCTGACCCACCGCATGCCCAAGGCAAGCCCCGGTGCATAACCCCTATTTTTAATGATCACTAAATATATATATGATGTGCATTTATGTTATAGGTATTTTATGAAAACTACATGCATAAATATATCTACCTATGAGTCCTACTAGTACAGGTCGAGTAGATGCTATGCTCAGGATATCAGTAGCGTGAGTAACCTGCCGTTACTCACAAATAGGTGATAATTATGATCACTCATGATAAAGTGGTGGAAAGGAAAGTGGTGACTAGACAGGGATATGGTTTGGATACTGGAGGATGTAAGAGGTTGTGTCCTACAGCCAACAGGGCATAGCTTGGCTACACTTTTTCCCTGTCTGTGTCAATTAAGGACCGGCCATTGCATTGGACGCTGGGCAAGTCACAGACTTATTGTCCTGAGCACATACTTGGGCATGGGCGTAGGGAAGACTCGTTGCTCTCTTATCATGGATCTGACTCTTTTTGGACCGACTGATTGGAGGCGGGGATGGTGGAGGTCCTTGCACCGCACTGAGTCCGGGACTCAGGAGTGGGGACTTGGAGTCCAAGTTTGGATGGAGACCTGGACACCCAGGACAGGAAGGTGATGGGTTAGTCCTGCTTGTGCCTAGGGTACAAGCGGGGTGTGTGTTTTCGGGGTACCTAGCTGGGGGCATTGATTCGTGAATCGCCGGGAAATCCGGTATGGCTTGTCTAAACTCTAGCACTGTAGTAAGAACTGAAAGATGAAAGGTGATGAAATGGAACTGATTGCTCAACTCTCGTTTGAAAGTAGAACAGGTGCTTACATAGACTGGTTAGATAATAAATTAATACGGTTGTTAATAATAATATAAATAAAGATCCACTATTAGTATTGCTTTTTGCAAAAAGGAAACCCAGCAAACCATAAACCATGTAGCTAGCTTTCGGGGCGCTTTGTGTCTGGTGAAAGACGAGCGCCTCCGTAAATATGTTATTTCGGATAGTTCTACCACACTGGGTGAAGTGTGGGAGGCCTTCATCATCCTCGATGATCCTCCGATTCACGTTGCAGGCCATGACGCGCGCATGCCCGCCCACCATCTTCATGGTGCTCGATCTCTTGCTTGAGCTCCGCATGTTCTTGCTCAAGCTAGAGTCATGCTTCCTCGCTCTCTTGGTGTCGGGCCTTCAGCTGCTCCACCTGCAGGTAAGGTGGGGCCCTTGCATCCCCCTTGACCTCATCGTTGAGGTCATTTGTTGAGGGAGCCTCTCCCTCATGGATGCTTTTGACGTGTCCCTCGAGGGTACCTACCATGAAACATTCACGAGAGGGGTGAGGGCTCCCCCTGCCGAAGTCAGAGGTGGAGGGCGATTCTGATTCTCCTAGGAGGAGGTTGTGGAAAGATTTTGTGACATATTCGGTCATCCCCATGAACTCATCGTTCATGGGGGATGGGGGAGTGCGTTGCGCCACAAGGTGTCCAACGGTCTTTGCGGCGTTGTGTAGACCGAATGAGAGTGTCGTTGGGGCGCTCTGAACGAGGTGTTCCGGGGAGAGCAACTCTCCTCTAGCAAGCTGTGTCATAACATTGGCGAATGAGGAGGTGAGGTGGCTCAGGTCCTCCTAGGACGGTCGGGGTCCTAGGAAGGCGTCGAGCTAGCGCTCTAGCCTCCCATAATAGAAGCCGAGGAGTTGGTCGCTCCCGAGGGCGTAGGCCTCCAGTGGGTGCAGCTGCAGCTCCTCAAGCGCCTCGGCGATCGCGTCAAGGCCAGCAGAGTGGAGAGGTTGGACGGCGGCGAGAGCCTACACCAACCCTCCCTCCATCGTAATGATGAAGTCTAGGTTGTCGAAGCGCACGTGCACGCCTAGGACCTAGCTGATGCCGTGGCTAGCCATCCGAGACCTGGTGTGGACGTCGAGACGCGCAAAACGCCCCTACTTGGCATGCCAACTGTTGGTGTTCTGAGTTACCACCAACGAGTAAATTTCTAGTATTGCGTGTCTGGCTCGGATGGCGTGCTTAGAGGACACGAGGTTTATACTAGTTTGGGCAGAAAGTCCCTACATCTAGTTCGTCACTGCTGCTCGTGTTACTAGCATTGAAAGTTTACAGTAGGGGTTACAAATGGGCGAGAGAGGGAAATGATCCTAAGTCTCTGGTGAAAGGAGTTAGTGGGTGCTGAGAGCTCGATCGCTCCTCAGCTTTGTGTTTGTGCCGTGCTCTTGTGCGGATCTGAATAAGATCTTGATGAGTCGCCCAATGATTCGATCGGTTCGGATCGGATCCCCTTCATGAGATGCCCTGCTTTTCCTTTTATAGGCCTTGGGAAAGCACGTGTTATAGCAGAGGAAAAGAGAAGAACGAGAGAGAGAGAGAGAGAAGAAGGCCTTCAGGATCGTCGGGTCTTTCTTCTCCTTCATGCGGGTCTCACCGATCCTATAGATCTCAACAGGGACAACTCCATGTCGTGACCCTGTCCGTCACTGGTGCCATGCGCGGGCGTCGTCTGCCGATCATGACGTTCCATCCCATCCCGGTGGACGTCATGGTGAACTGACGCGTCCGTCATCGTTCGTACGAGGGTTAGACAGAACAACACCGGCATGCCCGACACTGCTCTTGATGCGAACCCTCAGGTATGGCCCGTCATGGTCATGGGTTACATCGAGGCGTGGTAATCTCTTCCCTGGTATCAGAGCTTTGACCCAGGCCGATACGCTTAGACCTAGAGTGATTGGTGGCGGTATGGGTCCCCGTCGGGCGAGACAGAGCCTGCACCCAAGGGGTCGGGCGAGGCAGAGCGCAAACCCAAGGGTCGGACGAGGCAGAGCCTATGGCCTAGAGGTCGGGCGAGCCGGAGCCCACAGCCTCAGGGTCGGGTGAGGCAGAGCCCGTAGCCTTGGGGTCGGGCGAGGCGGAGCCCGTGGCCTTGAGGTCGGGCGAGGCAGAGCCCGAGGCCTCGGGGTCAGGCGAGGCGGAGCCCGCGGCCTTAAGGTCGGACGAGATGGAGCCCACGACCTTAGGGTCGAGCGAGGCATAGCCCATGGCCTCGGGGTCGGGCGAGGCGGAGCCCGCGCACCTGGGGGTCGATTGGAGCTGTAGTCGCGCTCTTGACTGCTCGGATGAATTAATATTGATGACCATTAGCTCCTACTCTTCGGGTACCCTAGTATTGGTCCCCGACAACATGTGACGTATGTGTAAAACATTTGCAAAACATCTGAAAACTCTTGAAAAATGTGTGTGTAGCCATTGCAAAACATATGCAACATCCAAATGAAACACTTGCAACATACGTATAAAACACTTAAAATATACTGTTGCAACATGCATGCATATGAAACACCCAGATCTACTTTTGCAACATCCAAACACTTGAAACATACGTCTGAAATGCATGAAACATTTGAAAACATAAGCTTGCAATATGCGTATATTGCCATTGCAACATCTCATATATACTTTTGCAACATCCAGACCAAACACTTGAAACATAAGTTTGGAACAACTAAAACACGACGTCGCCGGCGGCCACAACCTACCTGGTGGGGAACTGCGGTAGCCAGCAAGCTCGGGGCAGGGGGACGTCGGCCCAGCGTACACCTCTGATGTAGGACGTCGGCCCGTCGCTCCTCCTATGATTCTCCCGTGCCTGCTCACTGCCTAGGCTCTCGCCCATAGGCGTAGCTTCTCTAATGCCGCTACTGCTTGGCCGTAGTCGTCTAGCACCGTCCGCTCGTGGAAGATGGGGCGCGGCATAGCCCGCGATGGGGTGCGGCACGGTGGGGGGAAGGGCAAGGGGCGGCTAGAGATGGGGTGCGGCGCGGTGGGGGGAAGGGCAAGGTGCGGTGGGGGCGGGCGCGCGGCGGGGGAAGGGGTGGTGCGGTGGGACGAAGTGTGGCAGACGTATGCGCGATGACACCGCGACACCGATGCGAGTGTGATTGGGGATTTTTTCGAAGATGGAAGAGGCGTAGAGGTGTTGTTGGGCCTATTCGCTGCGCAGGCCTAGGAAGGTATGCGTCCAGACAGGACAGACGACCGTCTACAAGCATTTGTGAAAAATTATATCATCTAGTTACTAGTGTCAGCAATGACGATCATAATTTATCAAATTCATGCCGGATGTTTCTTTTTTTTTGGGGGGGTGGGGTGGGGGGGGGGGGGGGGGGGGGGCGCGGGATTTCTAGCGTATCTCTTTTGTTACCCATTAGCTAGCTTGATCCGAAGCGCTGGCTGCAGCCACAACGAGCACTTACTAATTCCGATGACTCCTTACAGCAGCGAGAAATCACATTCATGGATGATAATGGCAATCGATCCAACTATCACTCTGTTCGTTTGGCTGATAAGTCATGACTAAAAATATTGTTGACTGATTTGTTGTGAGACAAAAATATTATTCGTTACTAAAAAAAAAGTACGACTTATAAGCCAAGTGAACAGTACGTACGTGTATTTTGAGCCACTGCTTTGCCGCGTCTACGGTGGCAATGACGTGCAACCCAGCTTTGCATGCTAAAGAAATGACTGCAAGCGAAGGCGGCGGCTCGCGCTCCCGAAGGCTTCGGTGGCCATGCCAGTCTCTCCGCCCTCTCCTGCCAGCCAACTAGCTGCGGCCTTCGCCGCCATCTCCTCCTCTTCGGCTAGTACCGCAGCCACCGGTCCGTTACCGTCGTCGTACCGTGCTTCAAAGACCACCCGGAGCTTTCCGGCGGCCAGCATCTCCCTCGCCGCGCCACGGCGTAGCTTCCCCGACGTCGTCTTGGGCACCACCCCGCCATCGACCAGCACAACCAAACCAACACTGACACCCTCTTCTCGCCACACTGCTGCCCTTATTCCGTCGCAGAGGCCCCCGTGATCGCCGCCACCGGCGCTTCCCTTCTGTAGCTCTGCGAGGACGGCCACGACGCCGGTCCGCGAAGGTGGCCACGGCGTCGACGACGTCGCGAAAGCTGCGACGCAGCCGCCTCTCAGGCGATCGGGCGCGCTGCCGAAGGCCGCCGTCTCGACGTAGTGCGCGTGCACGCGGCGCCGTTCACCGCCGTTGTCGTCGATCGCGTTGTCGTCGATCGCAATGACGTCGGCGCTCCGGCCGACGACGTACAGGTATCGCTCTGCCCCCTTGACCACGCCGCGGTCGCCCGTGCGCACGAAGCACGCGCCGGCCCGCCCCGGCACCCTCGCGCAGAAGACCTCGCGGGTCGCCGACGGGTGGCCGAGGTACCCCGACGCGTTGCTCGGCGAGGACACCCATATCTCCCCCTCCACGCCGTCCTCCACCGGCTCGCCGGTGTCCTCGTCCACGACGGCGATCTCGATCTCCGGCACTTCGTTCGCCCCGGACGGCGGCGGCGACAGCCTCGCCGACGGCAGGAGCTTCATGTAAAACGGGAGGCGAGCAGAGGAGCACTCGCTCGTCCGCCACGCGGTGGACACGAAGGTGCAGTTCTCCGCGAGGCCGTAGGACGGCGAGACGGACGTGGCGCGCACGCCGTGGGAGCAGAACGCCTCCACGAACTCGTCGACGCACGACTTGTAGATGGGCTCGTTGATGAGTATCAGGTTGCGCAGGCTGCCGAGCTGAAGCGACCGCCGCTGCTCGCGGCGATGTCCGCGGCCGCGCCGGAGCACCAGCGGCAGCGCGAACGACGGCACGGGCGTGCACGTGGCCCTGAACTCGGAGACGAGCTCGAGCCAGAGGCGCGGGCGCCGGAGGAAGGCGCCCGGGGCGGCCAGCACGCAGGTGGCGCCGGCGACGACGGTGAGCAGCAGGAACACGAGGCCGCAGTCGTGGTACTGCGGCAGCCACGACACGATGACGCTGCCCGGGTGCAGGTCGTAGGCCTTCCTCGCGGCCCGCACGTTGTGGGCCGCCGAGCCCGCGGTGACCACCACGGGCCTCGGGACGCCCGTCGCTCCGGACGTGTACTGGATCAGGTACACGTCGTCCGACCCACAGCCCACGTACGGCGCCTCCGGCCCATCACAGCCGCGCTCCCGCTCCAGCTCGTCGACGGCCAGCCAGCGCAGGCTCCCCAACATGGCAGCCAGCCGGGCCCGGGCGTTGTCTCCCCCGGCCGCGGCGACGGAATAAGCAACCGTCTTGGCGACGGAGTCGATGTACCCTGCGTCGGCGACGGCGGCCGTCGGCCTGACCTGCGACACGGCGCGCAGGAGGTGCGCGTGTGCGGAGCCGTCGAACCTGGCCGGGTTGGGGGGCACGACGGGCACCGCCGTGAGCCCCGCGCGCTGGCACGCGAAGAGGAGCTTGACGAGGCGGAGGCCCGGCGAGGCGAGCACGAGGACGGCGTCGCCCCGGCGGAGACTGGCGACAGTGCCGAGGAGGTTGCGCGCCATGCGCCCGGCGGCGGCGTCGAGCTGGGCGTAGGTCAGCGCGGTGCGTGTCGACGCCGCGTCGTCGTCGGCCCAGATGAAGGCCGGCTTGGCGGCGAACGCCGGCAGCTTGGCCCACACGGGGAGGTAGCGGTCAACCACCGGCTGGTCCGGGTAGCACGCGTCGTAGTTTTCGGTGCACATGGCCGCGCGGGCTCTGTCCCCTTCTTCTTCTGTTCTTCCCTTCCCAGCAATTGCTAGCTGCTTCTGCTGCTGCTGTTTGAGTGCTTGTTACTTCTCCATATATATAGCAGGCGTCGAGGTGAGGTGAACGATGGTCCCTTCGTTGGGGCAAAAAAGAACGAGAGGAGAGACCGAGTCCGTCTTTCCTCCAATTAATCAAACGAACTAAAAAATGGCAATTGCATTGCATGCATGTTTGTTAACGTTGCGAATTCATTTTGCCACAACGCATTACTTGTTAATACCGTAGTCCATAGCATATATTCACCGTGCAAAGTACCTACCCATCATCAGTCAGTAATAATAATTAACAGCAAGTAAATGTTGGTGACGAGGATGAAAGCAAATTAAAGTGCAGGTTAGCACGCAGAACAGAACGAATGTGCTTGTTGGTTTCTCCTTGGTGTAACCGAGAGTCCGAGAGCACTGGTGGATATCTCAGAGCATATTCCATCATCCCCTGCAAGCATGCAGTACTATGCATGCCAATCTAAGTACAGTATGTACGTGCCGTGCCATGCTTTTGCCGGCTGATAAGCCATGGCTCTGGAAATACAGTTAACTGATTTGTTAGAGAAAAAAAAAAAATATTTATTGACTGAAAAAATACGCCTTATAAACCAAATGAACAGAACGTTTATACTAAACTTAATTACACATGCATCCGGAGATGCAAGGTGCCGTAGGAATCCGTTGCTGCCGAGGCAACGGAGGCGACTACCAAAATGCAGCAGGACAAACACATGACCGCAGATAGAGCTGGGCATCTCGTCGTATATTCGCGGCATCGCGCTCGGCTCATATAGCTACCACGGCACGGCAAGGCCTAGGGCAGCTGGAGCCGGCCGCCGTCCATGGCCACCTGACGACGACGACGACGTAGGCTCGTGGATATTCTCATCCGCCGCAAAGTCTTTCACACGTGCACTTATATCTTACCAATAGCATGAACAGAGGTCTCAACAGGATGTCACGGAACAGACTACCACAACCCTTGTACTTTCGGATCACCAACATAATCCGGGGAAAAAAAACATTTGGACAACGTACCGGACAACTTACTAGAGTAACCATGGTCCATTTCCATTTGACACTTGCTGTATGTATGGCGCACCAAAGTTCTACTGTCATCTTACACATTGTAGAGTCATTAGTGTTAGCTCAGCAGGATCAACTAGTCAGCGGGTAGAACCATTCTAATCGGAAAAAAGACCTAGACCATGAACTGGGGAATGAGAGAGAGAGAGGAATGAAGTAACTGACCATTGGTGGGTTTGGTGGAGGAGCTCGCCGTGGTGATGGTGTCGGCGGCGCGAGAAGTCGATGAAGAGGTGGCAATGACGTCTGGCGGCAGTGTAGACGTCACAGTCCAAGGGTGGCAAGGACGTCGGGATTGATGCAATGGCGGCGGTGAGTCTTCCCGTCGCTGGCAGCGCCCCCTCTCTAAATCGGATTAGGGTTGTAGGTGGGGTGTCTGGCGGCTCAGGTGAACCTCGTACCAAGTGCCCCGGCCCCCACCTCCTTTTATTTGGCGCTATGCGACAGGAGCCCACCAACCATGACTCGGTTGAACGCCCCCGATCAGGGCACGGATCAAACGCCCAAATTGGCCGTCGGGACAACTTGGTGGAGATCAACCTAATATTCTCCCCCTTGATCTCAATTTATGACTTAAACTTAAAATACTTATCTATTTTCCCATTTTATCACAGATTAGCGCATAGAGCGTGCCTCATCACAACAGTTAGTACCATTGGATTAACAGCTACAATACACCTCTCTTTTTTAAAACAGATTCTCAACTAAGCCCATATTGTCCAAGAATCATAGGTTTTCCTGTAAGCCCATGCCGGCTAAGTGTTCTCCGAACACATTAGGTGGTAAGCCTTTTGTAAGCGGATCCGCAAGCATCTTCTTTGTGTTTACATGCTCAAGACTAATAGCATGATCTCGAACTTTGTCGTTCACAACATAGAACTTTTATGCCAATGTGTTTGGCAACATTACTTGACCTATTGTTGTGAGCATAAGTTACTACTGGTTCATTATCGCAATATAACTTGAGTGGTCTATGGATGTCGTCAACCACTTTCAACCCGGACATAAATTTCTTTAGCCAGTCCACCTGCCCCGTGGCCTCATAACATGCTACAAACTCGGTATACATCGTGGACGGTGCAGTGATGGTTTGCTTAGAGCTTTTCCACGATATGGCTCCCCCTACGAGAGTAAATACATAGCCTGATGTAGATTTTCTATCATCTACATCTCCTGCAAAATCTGAATCTGAATACCCCTCTATATGGAGGGAATTAGATTTTCTGTACATTAGCATGAGACCTTTTGTGCCTTGCAAATAACGCAAAGCTTTCTTTACCATTCTCCAGTGTTCTATTCCTTGATTACTCTGATATCTGCTAAGTATCTCGGTAACAAAAGCTAAGTCAGGGCGTGTACATACTTGAGCATACTGCAAGCCTTTGATAGCCGAAGCATATGGAATCACTTTCATTCGATCGATCTCATATTAGTTCCTGTGGCATTGGAATTCCCCAAAACTATCGCCCTTGACTATAGGAGCAGGTGAAGGCTTACACGCATGCATACTGTATTTCTTTAGAACCTTTTCTAAGTATGTCTTTTACGATAGTCCTAAAATCCCATTTCTTCTATCTCGGTGAATCTCTATTCTAAAACAAACGAAGCTTCACCTAGATCTTTCATGTCAAAATTTGAGGACGAGAACTTCTTCGTATCCAGTAGTAGATTAACATCACTACTAGCGAGTAAGATGTCATCCACAAATAGGATTAGGAAAATGAATTTCCCATTCTTAAACTTTGTATAAATGCAATTGTTCTCTATATTCTCTTTAACCTCAAACTTTCTTATCGTTCTATCAAACTTTAAATACCAATGTCTAGAGGCTTGTTTTAAGCCATAAATGGATTTCTTCAGGCGGCATCCTATACGTTCTTTTCCTTTCACGACAAAACCTTTTGGTTATGCCATGTAGACATTCTCATCTAAATCCCCATTAAAGAAAGCCGTCTTTACATCCATCTGATGCAATTCTAAATCGTAATGCCCCACCAACGCCATTATGATTCTAAAAGAATCCTTGCATGAGACTGGAGAAAATGTCTTATTATAATCTATTCCTTCTCTTTGCATAAAACCTTTCACTACAAGTCGCGCTTTAAATCTTTCTATATTCTATTTGGAGTCATATTTAGTTTTGTAGACCCATTTACAGCCTACTGTAATGGCTCCGTTAGGAATTCTTTCTAAGTCCCAAACACCGTTGGTGCTCATTGGTCTCATTTCATCTTGCATGGCTTCAAGCCACTTTGATGAGTGAGCGCTTCTCAAAGCTTCTTCAAATAAGGTGGGATCACCCTCCATTTAAAATTCTTCATATTCATAGACTTCATAGTCATCAGGAATGGCTGATTTTCTGGCTCTTTGAGACCTTCTGGGGGTCTCATTAGATGACGCTTGTTCTATACGGGGCTGTTGTTGCTTCTTTCTCATGTGCAACAACTGGTTCTATAGGATTCTGAAGAACAGGTTCCTCATGTTTATTTATTATTGCCATGGGAGTACTAACAACAGGTGCTATCACTACAGTGTCTTATACTGTTGGTGCAGCAGCAATAGGTAGCGAGAAAAATGGCTCCTGAACCATCGGAGTGGACACGTATACCCGCTTCTCCTTAAGGTTAATTTCTCACGCTACCATGCCCTCCCGGACCATATCATCCTCCAAGAACACACCGTGTCTTGTTTCTATAAACTTCGTATGTCTATTAGGACAGTAGAAACGATAACCTTTTTACTTATCTGGATAGCCAATGAAATGGCAACTGCCTGTCTTGGAGTCTAGCTTTCCAATGTTTGGGTTAAATACTTTGGCCTTAGCTGAATAGCCCACACACGTAAGTGGTTAAGTGAGGGTTCCCTACCTGTCCATAATTCATATGGTGTTTTGGGCACTGACTTGCTTAGTACTCGATTGAGAATATAAATAACGGTTTTTAACGCCTCTATCCATAAACTTATCGGTAAGTTGGAGTAACTTATCATACTTCTCACCATATCCATTAAGGTATGATTGCGTCTTTCAGCTACTCTATTCTGCTGAGGCTCGCCCAGTATAGAGTACTGGACAACTATGTCATTTTTCTATAAGAACTTTACAAAAGGTCTAGGAACTTGGCCATATGCGGTATGTCAACCGTAGTACTCCCTCCACGGTCGGATCTTACTATCTTAATCTTTAAATTATGCTGATTTTCTACTTCAGCCTTAAATATCTTAAATTTATTAAGTGCTTTGGATCTTTCCTTAATTGGATAAATATAACCATAACAAGAATAATCATCTGTGAATGTTATAAATGAATCATAACCATTCAAACTTTTCACAAAAAAAGGACCACAAATATCTGTGTGAATTATTTCTAAAATTCCTACGCTTCGTTTGACATCTTTCTTTATTTTCTTAACATATTTTCCTTTTATGCAATCAATGCATTGTTCTAAATCTAAAAATTCTAATGACAGAAGAATTGATTTCTTAATCAATCGTTCTATTCTCCCTCTAGAAATATGGCCTAAACGACAGTGCCATAATTTTGATGATACATCATGAACTCTTCTCTGCTTATTTTTTGCATTCATAGACAAGGAGGCATTCTCATTCTCAGTACTCACAACATTCACATTCTCAGAAAGCGATAATAAATAAAGCTTGTCTTATCGGAAGACAAGTCCAACATACTTATGATTAAACATTATCTTACATTTGCCATTACCAAAATGACAATCAAATCCATCATCGTCTAAACGTGAAACACTTATTAAATTTCTATGCAAAGATGGTACATAAAAGAACATCTGTAAGCTTAAGTACAAAGCCATCATTTAATTCTAATGGCAGTTTTCCAATGGCTTAAACTTCAGCTTGGAGTCCATTTGCCACCTTAATGTGTCTTTCTCCTCTTTGCAGGGTCCTCGTATGGAATTCCTATAATGAATTTGCAATATGAATAGTTGTACCTAAATCAATCCACCAAGTAGATTTTGCATAACTTAAATATAAGGACTTATCTACGAATGTAATAATGTCCTTACTTTTTCTCATCAGGTGCTTCAGAAAATCTGGATAATTCTTCTAATAGTGTCCAGTCTTCTTGCACCATTTGCAGGTGTCCTTGTCCACTTGAACATAGTTGGATTTCTGATGGTGATCTGTCTGAGGGGCCTTTCCTTGTGACTTAGAGGAGGAGCTATTGTCCCACTGAGATTTCCCTTGTGGTTTGTCTTTCTTGTTGTAAAAATTCTTTTTATTTTCCTTCACATGGTTGACTGAGTCACCATATGAGCTCTTAAGCCTCTCCTCTTCTTGCACACATATTGCAATGAGTTTCTCAATGTCCCACTTATCTGGTTGTAAGTTATAGTTCACAATAAAAAGTCTCATAGCCTTTGGGTAAAGAAGCAAAAATCAAATGAACTAGGAACTCATCCTTGAGCCCCAAGTCCATTGGCTTGAGCTTAGATGTCGTGTTGCTCATCTTCAATATGTGCTCTCTAATCTCTCCACCAGAGTATTTGTCATTAACTAACTTTTTAATGAGAGTGCTTGCATAAGCCTTTGAAGAGTCAGTAAACTGACTCTCCACCTTCTTGAGATACTCAGTGGCGTGGTATATTTTGGGGTGGAACCATTCTAATCGGGAAAAGACCTAGACCATGAACTGGGAAATGAAAGAGAGAGAGAGGATTGAAGTAACTGACCATTGGTGGGCTTGGCGGAGGAGCTCACCATGGCGACGGTGTCGGTGGCGTGAGAAGTCGATGAAGAGGTGGCAGTGACGTCCGACGGCGGTGTAGATGTCACAGTCCAAGTGCGGCGAGGACGTCGGGATTGATGCAATGCAGCGGTGACTCTTCCCATCGTTGAAAGCGCCCCCTCTCTAGATCGGATTAGGGTTGTAGGTGGGGTGTCTGGCGGCTCAGGTGTACCTCGTACCAAGTGCCCCGGCCCCCACCTCATTTTATTTGGCGATGTGCGACGGGAGCCCACCAACCATGGCTCAGTTGGACGCCTCCAATCAGGACGTGGATCAAAGGCTCAAATTAACCGTTGGGTCAACTTGATGGAGATCAACCAAACAATTAGTACCTGGCAGCAGATTACTGATCAGCGACATCCGTGGAGGACAAGAAGAGTCT
This sequence comes from Miscanthus floridulus, assembly GCF_019320115.1. Classification (NCBI taxonomy): domain Eukaryota; kingdom Viridiplantae; phylum Streptophyta; class Magnoliopsida; order Poales; family Poaceae; genus Miscanthus; species Miscanthus floridulus. The sequence continues at coordinate 116,391,693 of NC_089595.1, read as the reverse complement.
CAGCAAAGGAGAACGGAGATTTTTCAATGAATAAAAAAAAAAAAGATGAAGAAAGCAGGGCCACAAAGATTCAGGCCATGCCATGTATATACAGCTGCAAACAACTGCATTTCACTGAATGCAATCATGCAAATTCCTACAACGAAAACCAGAAGATTTACATTTACACGGAGCCGCACCAGAGAGGTATACCACAAAACGAGCCGGCTGCAAGCAAGAACGCCGGTGACAGTGACTTCACCATATACAACTACTATATCACAGGACGATTGATGAATCTAGCTCCCTCTGCTGATCCACATGTGAAAATCCCAGTAGCTGGAAAGACAAGGCACTACTCCCATGTCCAAAATCCATGTTCCCAACAAAATGTCGAGCTCCACTTGATATGTACTCAGCCTCTAGCCGGCGGCGATCTGTATTGTGTTTGTGCTGTGGCGCTGTGCCGTGGGGACCTGCTTTCAGCACTGCAACTGGGGAGTTGCTCCTGTAATCTTCGCCAAGATTACTTTTTTTTCCTTCGAAAACAATAAATTTCGTCCTGTGGGGGTTATAGAAACTAAAAGAAATCATCAATGCTTCCAGGAAACTATTTTGAAGGACATGAAATCGCTTCCCAGTGAAGAAGCAAGAGTTTTTTTTTTAACAAGACTCAGGAGAGCTGATTTCAATAGCTACAAGTCCAGCAAGGATTTGTGGCTACGAAAGATGAAGAATGACTGGGAGAGGCTGCTGTTTCAGAACTCAGAAGGCACACATCTGGGAAGAGAAAGAGATCCCTGAGGAAGACGCTCGAGGATGCCATCATATCGGGCGAATGGCTCAATGTGTCAAGTTTGGGAGCTGAGTTTCATATGGGGGTTTAGGGCATGTTTGGTTTGTGCCCTGCCGGGCAAATCTCGGCCCCAGGCGTCCACAACCAGACGTCTGGGAGCGCTGCCTGCGCCAGGCAGCTCTGACGGGGCACAAACCAAACAACCCCTTAATATTTTGTGGAACATAGATACACCTTAATGCTGTATTGGTTCTTGTCTTCCTTAGTGGGGCAAGGCACTAAAAATCTAAAAAAAGAATAAATTTCGCTAAGGATGGTTTACCCGTGTGAATTCAGCTAAAAAGGGGAAGATAATACCAAAAGGTTCTGCAATAGAGCTGTGGAGGGTGGAGGGGAAAGCATTAATGCATTATTAACCAAAATTTCAGTTCCTTTCGATTTAACAGATGTTTTTTCACTTTCTAAAACTAAGAGTCACTAGCTGTTGGAAGGAGCTCTTGTAATATTCTGTAAAACCAACTGAGTGCTCGCAAAACAAAACAAAAACAAGTGTGTAATGGAATCTTAAAACACGATAAACCGCAGAAAATTCTATATAACTGAATTTTGGCGGAACCCATTTTACCGGCATTGTATCAAACAGATCAATAGGCAAGCTTCAAAAGATCCAAAACATAGTAATTTTAATAAAAAAATCAGTTTGTTCGAAAACTGATATTGAGCAACAGGGAGGAGCTCTTGTAACATTCCAAAAAATGCACATGCCCTCAAAAAAAATTGCACGTGTACAAAATATTAAAAAACATAATAAACTTAATTTGACGGAACCCATTTTACCAGGATAGTATCAAACAAATCAATAGGCACTCTTGAAAAGATCCAAAACGTAATAACTTTAATCCAAATTTATGTTTCTTCGATAACCCATGTTATTTCGGTTTCTAATACCGAAAGTTACGAGCAATTGGGAGGATGTGGCAAAACCGCCTAATCTAATGTCTCTCAGGAATAGTTGTCTTCCATTAGACACTAAGTACTCAAGATAGGACACTAAACTACGCAGTTCCGTCAACCACACCCCAAGAGAGAACTCAAAAATCCATATTTTTCCATCAGGATCATAAATGAAAGAATAAAGCTTACAACAAAGTCATTTCTTACATCACTTCGTTACTGTAACAGAATATTACCTCAATTGATTATAACAGCGGAATATAACAATGTTATTAGAGTTACAAAGGAAGCAAAGCTTTATTTAATGATATGGTGGGGCATTAACATTGTGGACATTTTTATACAGGAGATGCTAGCAGATTTTACATCTTTTCTTATAAAAACATCTAGTGAGGGTTATAAATAGACACTATGATCGTAACGTGAAAGGAATCCTCTCTAAGCCCAACACGAGGTTTCTACACACAATAGTCAGCTCTATATATCCTCCGATCACCTGCAATAGGGGGAATAAACCCTGAGTACTCTATTATACTCAGCAAGACTTACCCGGCAGAAGAAAAATAAAAGACTCCAAGGATATGCAAGACTATCTGAGTTATTGCATCAGTAAGAAGCATTACTAAATGTGCGTCCTTATATTTAATTTTTATTAGCAGTCACAATTAGTTTATTAACTAATCATTCTATGTAAGCACATGTGCTACTTTTAAACAAGTGGTAAGCAATCAGAACCATTTTATCACCTTTCAAGTTCCAGTTCTTACTACGATGCTAGACCATAGCCAAGTCGTACCGTCTCACAAAAACGGCGATTCGCGAATCAATGTATCATAGCTGGGTGTCCCGAAACACACGCCCCATTTATATCCCAGGCACAAACAAGACCAACACATTCCACTCCTGTCGAGGGGTCCAGGTCCCCGTCCAAACTTGGACTCTAAGCCCCCACACTTGAGACCCGGTCTCAGTATGGTGCTTAGACCTTCACCTTTCCCCGCCTCCAATTATTCAGTCCGGAAAGAGTCGGAACCCACGACAAGAGCGTAACGACCCTTCCCGCTTCCATAAGCAAGTATGTGCTCAAGATAATAAGTCTTTGACCTGACTACCATCCACAGCAACGGACGATCCTTAATCAACACAAACAGAACAAGTGTAATCCGAGCCTCGCACGAATGCCTGACCAAGTCCAGATCCAAAGTACCATTTCATCCGGTCTCCAATTATCATTCATATATATTCCACGCGATAGTAATATAATAACAATAATAATATCTTTCATATCTCTCGCAAGCGACAGATAATCACTCGGCTTCTACCGGGTCCTATAATAGAGCAATCTACATGATCCTGACATACTAGTAGGACTCATAGGATAAGGATATATATATGCAAGTGGTTTCATTCAACTCCTTAAAACTTAATGCACAAGCATAAAATAAAGTGTAGAATAATAGGGGTTATGCACCGAGGCTTGCCTGGGCAAGATATAACCAAGGATTAGCATTCCATCGGGCGACACGATCATCAAGGCACCATCTTTTCTGCTACTTCGGTCGACTCCATGATCCATCGTTGTTCCTATTATGATATACGTGGATGCAATGCAGAGACATAAATAATCAACAGCAAGTACAACTCTAAAATACAATTACGCTCCGCAAACTAACGAGCTAGCTTTAATGACTAATGTACTAGTCTACGTGTCCACGTCGTCAAGTAAGACTTCGCCTCCGGAAAAATATTTTAGTTCTAAAATTCCAAGATGATTCGGCATTTTATTGATTAAACATATATTTTCGAACTAGGGCTCATTTAGCTACCCTAGCAAACTAATTATTATGGAGCTATAAAAATTACAATGAACACCTAATAATGTTAAAAATTTACTGTGAAAGTTTCAGAGCCAACACTATTACCAATTTATCACAAAAATTTCTACAAGTTTAGATGTTACAATATTAAGCATCTCAAATTAATTAGATAACTCCTAAAAATATTATAAAACTATGTGAACAAAATATAATAGCAGGTCGATCACGATTTTAGAAACCTAACAAGATTAGTTTCACATTTTTGGCCAACTACACAAATTTACATTGCATTTACAAGTTTGCCTTTAAAACTAAATTAAAAAATGCATTAGAAAAAAGAAAGGGCCGGCAACAACCCCTTCTGCCCCGGTAGCCCAGCGTGGTGCGGCTGCGCGCGTCACGGAGGCCCAATACGGCCCAAGGCTGGGGGCGCCCGCGCGCGTTGGCTATTTTTCAGAAAAGCCCCCGAGCTTTTAGAGATTAATACGACTACTATGCGCACTATTCCTATTGTCTGTAATCTTTCACCCAAACCCTCGGATGTTTTCACCTTTACCACAGGGAGGTTCCTGAAAACCCCGCGAGCACCGGTGCGGCGGCCGACGGCATAAGGCGATTACGCCGGGCAAACTAGGCTCGCTACGACGGAACTAAAGGGCTGACCACCATCTACAGCTAAACGCGCAAGGATGGGTGGCGGTTAGGAACTCGGAGGTGCATTGTCGCGGGCTGCAGCGGCTATCCACGACAACGGCGCGACTGTTCCGACGGCCTAAGATTCTATCAGGGTGGTAGAGATAGTGGATAAGCACCAATAGCTCACCGAAATTTATGCTACGGTGATGGTTGAGGCAAGGAAAAGCTGAGGTGGTCTAGCCACGTGCGCCCGGGCACGGCGGCGATGCCCCGAGCCAGACACCGACATGTCACCACGCCGCCGACGAGTTCCTTGGCCAAAATAGTGCGGCACCAGATAGAGGGAGTCAAGGCGAGTTCAGGGTTACGAGCAATTGAACTGTTACCACTCCTACGGGCCTTACCCCCAACCCTCTGGTCACGGCGGCGCACATGATCGGCGGCGAGGAGAAACCGAAATTGACCACTAACAGAAGGCTGGGCTCGATGAGAATGTGACACCTAGCTAACTTGCTAATCTACCCACCGGTGCGAGGAATTGGACTGGGAGGGCTTTAGTTGGTGATTAAGAAGGTGAGAGGAGAGTGGTGCACTGCCACCGCCACGTCTCGGAAAGCGGCCCCGGCAAAGGTGGCCCAACCACAACCCGACGAGGCATAGCAGCACGGGGATAAGACTGCACGAGCGAGGGACAGGCGACGTGTCGGTTAGCACTTGGACGAAGCCATTGAAGGTGTGCCCGCGTGCGGCCACGCGCACGCAGCAGCACGACGTCGCAATGCAATAGACTACGTACGACGTCGAGCTCGGACTTGGTAGGTGGGTTGTGCGGCTGGGAACAAATGCTACAACGGCCGGGTGAGTCGAGACAAGGAGGACAGCGGGTGGGGCAGTCGCGCATCAGGGCGGCAGCGGCGGCCAAGGAGCGAGTGGCGAGGCCATCGGCCAACAGCAGGCGTCGCAACCAAAGGTGGCCAAGCCACGGCCACGCCGCAGCCAGGCCGAGGGTGGCCACCATCAGCCTGCCCACGCACGCGCACGGCCCGAGGCAGCCACGGCACGCACCGAACGCGGTGACCAAGCACTCCCGGCCAAACGTCCAGACACGTGCTACGCACGAATTTTAAAGGGCGTCTAAAAACTAACCTAACATAGTTGAAGCTAAACTACCTCGACCATGCTAACGAGGGTACATCAGTCTATCATAAGGAGCAAAAACACAACATTGACCTTTAGCTAGATTTTTCAGAATTAATTCACCAACATGGCATTGTCACACTGCTTTCAAACTTAAAATTTCTTCCAAGTCTTGAGTTGAATTTGACTTCAAGTTCCATTTTCATGCCATTAGAAATACTAGCTAGTCATATTATTTTTCTATAGCAAGAGTTGCATTGTCATCTATAAAGTTTGTATTTCAAACTTTATTTAAGTATCACACACATGTTCTACAGTATTTTTGCTTAATAAAAATTGATTTTCAACCCTACTTGATATATATGAGCTATTGAATAAATTTCTATTTAACATTTTTATTGGTCATTTTAGGCTACAAGAAATTTATCAACACCTTCTATCACATGTATTATTATATAAACATGGTACTCATGACATGATTTAGTAGTTGGTTTAAGGCGTAACACCGAGGGTGTTACATAGGAACTCTTGTAACATTCCTTAAAATGAACATGAACATGTGTTCGCCAAAAGAAAGTGCACGTGTGACAGAATATTAAAACGCAATAAACCATAAAAGGTTCTACGTAAATGAATTTTGGAAGAACCTATTTTACCGGTATTGTATCAAACAGATGAATATTCAAGCTTAAAAAGTCCAAACGTAATAATCAGAATCTCTGTCTTTTCATAGCCGATGCTTTTAGTTTCTAAAACCAAAAGTCATGAGCAAATGCGAGGAGCTCATTTTTGGTCAGATGGGTCGAGTGTTAAGCATGGAACAATTCCATGCTTAAAAACAGAAGGGTTCTTGTGTTAAGCATGCTCTTAATCATTTTATTACAGGTGAATACAAGCATGGAACAATTCCAGGAGGTTCTAAAATACTGCTAGGTGAATTTTACAATGTAAACAACAGCCAACCATGATCTTCACAGACTCTTGACAAGATAAACAACACAAACCAAATTGACAACTTAATAAGCTGAGACCAAAGAACTCATTTCATGTCCAATGCAACCCTCCTGCCGTTCCATTCCAGAACAACAATGTGCGGAGCTGACTATCAGCTCTGCAGAGTAACCATTGATCTAAGACGGAGTAACTCATGAGTTGAAGTGATACCGAATTCACCCCATCCCTGGGAGCATCTGAAGGGGGTCGATCATTTGGATGACAGTCTGCTGCTGCTGTTGCTGCTGCTGCTGCTGCTGTAGCATAATCTGGCCGTCCGGCGAAGGGAGTGCAAGTGATCCGACAGGGATGGCCGGCGCCGGCTGGGGCACCTTGGACTCAATAAGCCGCCACATGTACCAAGCCCCAACCGAGCGGTAGGGACGCCACCGCTCGCACAGCTTGTCCATCTGCGAGGGGCGAGGCACGTCTTCGAGGGCGTAGAGCATCTGCACGCCCTTGCGCACGCCGAGGTCGGCGGAAGGGAGCACGTCGGGGCGCGCGAGGGAGAAGATCATGAACATGTGGACGCTCCAGGCGCCGATGCCCTTGACCATGGTGAGCATGGCGGCGAGGGATCGGTCGTCCATGTTGACGATGGCGGAGTCGGAGAGGATCCCGTCGGCATACTTGCGGGCGAGGTCGTGGAGGTAGGACGCCTTGCGTGGGGAGACCCCGATCTGGCGGAGCTGGTGCGGGGTGAGCGCGAGGACGGCGTCGGGGGCCACGCCGGCCTCGCCGCCGAGGAGCGAGAGGAACCGAGAGTAGACGGAAGCGGCGGCCTTGAAGGCGAGCTGCTGGTACAGGATGGATCGGACGAGGGAGTGGAACGGGCGGTGCGGGCACTGGAACACGGGGGGCTCGTGCGCGTCGATGACGGCGGCGAGGGCGGGGTCCGCGGCGCGCAGGTGGCTGATGGCCACGCCCACCTCGCCGACCGCGGACAGGGGGCGGCCCGGCCGGCCCGGGATCGAGAACGTCAGGCGGGGCTTCTTGGCCGGGTTGGGGTCTGACGATGGGTTCGCCTCCTTCTTGAGGCGCGAGGCCGCGGCTCTGGTGGTGCGGGAGGTGGAGGCGGCAGAGGCAGATGCGGAGGCCGGGGCCGGGGCCGGGGCCGGCGACGCGGCGGAGGCGGGAGGCGACGGGGGCGGGGAGAGAGGCTGGGGCTTGGGCTGGGAGAGGGATTGCTCGCCCATGGATGGAGGACGGGGAGAGGGGAGGTTGGCGTCTTGACTTTCGCCCGATTCGGGGTGGGATTGGGGGTGTTTGTGGTATTTCGGAGCTTGGCGAACTAGCAGTGACACCGGACTGCCGGAGACGAGTGACAGTTTTTGTTTAAAAAACAAGAAAATGAATTAAACTATTACTATTTTTAAAATATAGAGAGAAAAAATTATGTCAGTTTTATAAAAAATTATAATATAAAAATAAGCTCATACAATATAGACCACTATATATATATATATATATATATATATATATTCCATGGATGATTTCTCAAGGGTGAGAAGACAAACCTAATCATCATTACAGACACAACTAGAGACTTCCCTGCCCATCTAAGGCGACACCCGGATTTCTCGCCCTTTGACCCTCTATTACTACTTTTATTAAAGGCCGATGAATATAAAAACCATCTAGGGTGATAAGTTGCAATAACTATAACTATATGGTTCACCTTCTTGTGTTTCTAAAGAGCGACTTTTAAATAATGTTTTTCTAAACGCTAAACAGTCAATCACCTGTCATTTAGCCATTATTCGGGCAAAATAATTCATTAAACGGACTAAAGGGTTAATTAAACAGGCTAAACGGAAACAACGTACCACTGTGTAGCGTTTATACGGTGTTTAAACGGGCTAAATAGCCGTTTGGGTGAACAGTACTTTTAAAACACCCGGAGCCTAATTTATTGCCCTTTTCAGTGGGCAAAAGGAGCTAATAGTTTGTATTTTTTTTAAAAATGGCATATAGTTTTGTTATATTGTTATAAATAAGAAACTATCGAGGTAGGCGTGAGGAGGTTTAGGCATGCATGCATTTTGGTACACCGCACGTGCCCTCATGGTAAAATTCATCGAGTTCTCACTCCTAGCTAAGAGTTGCGTGTATAACGTCTAACATAACTGGATAAAATAGACGGGAATGGATGGAAAACATCTTCTTCCATTTCTAATACCATAATTTCTCGTAGAAAATAAGACCGAAAGCAGGACAAAAAGTAACATAAGCAGTAGCAAAAAATATGAGTACACGAAAACAAATAGATATGATTGGATTTGCTACTAAATAGGCGGTAACAAGGAGTATACTTAAGTCGAGATCATGCTAAACGGCCGCTCGGCTGGTCACAAAAGTTGGCTTGTTCTGCTTCTTTTTTTTAGTTAGAACAATGTTTTTCTCTCACAACAATTCAACCGGAACAGTATTTTTCAGCCAAATTCAGCCCAGCGAACGAGGCCATTAATCCGGTTTCCTTAAAAAAAAGGTCGAGATCATGCTCACACGTTCATGCCAATAGCTCACGGCAAAAGTAGCGAGGCCAGGAATACTACACCTAACAATAGACTAGCATTGATGCTAGGTTGCATGCTGGTGATGTCGTTTGCCCTTTCGTCAGCCTCTTCGCTTGCTCGTAAACGATCGTAAATTTTCAGAACAGTGTTTTTCTCTCGCACTAAACCAGCCAGCAGTAAATAATCCACGATCATACCTTCATGTTAGGTAGCAAGGATGCCGTATGCTAGTCGTACCTTCGTGTTGCCAGCCAACATAACACACCCATGAAACTTAAGCATCAAAGCAGGAGAAACTTATAGCTACCACCGCCAAGCACTAGCATAGCAACAAATAATTCCACATATCATGAGCTCGTATCAGAAATAATTCAATGTGTATATGAACGAGCGACAAATAAAAGTGCACAAACAAATAGGCCACATTTGGTACACCTTCACACTATTCTAGCTCATTGATATGATACATTGAGGAGCCAGAGCACCACTGTTCTAGCTCATTGATATGATACATTGAGGAGCCAGAGCACCTGCTCCTATGAAGAGAGATAAAAACAACTTCTTATACAGTGCAAGAGAAGATAAAACTAAAGCCATCTAAGAGTACGCTTTGTGGGGATCCAGGTTCTGCTAAAAATGTTTCAGATCTAAATTCTCTCTATAAAAGTTTTTCTGCTAAATCATAATCACTTTATGAAACCATTTAGCTAGCTCACCTAATTCTTGAAACTAAAACTAAAATTAGGAGAAACCAGATTTTGGGTGTTTATCTAGGCTAGTAAAAAATAAGAATTAGTTCCAAGTGATCCCTCCTAGACATTTCTCTCTTTGTGGAGTTTGCAGTGATTCTACTGAGAATCGAAAACATTTATTATTGCCAGACGGACACTAACGCTTTCACCAAATGGGTCTGAAGAAGTACCATAGCCGATGGACAAACAATGTTCAAGTCAACACAACCATACACAAAGTTGAACTAGTAGAAGCACCACAAATAGTCCACAGACAAAGTCTAGCGGTCCACAAAATAACATAGTCACATAATCACACAAGTTTGAAATTCACCAAATACCTTGACATGGACATATTACAAGATTCTTTTTCATAGCTCACCATATTCATTCATCGCAATAAAATCACATTCCACTTCTTCCTACATTTTCAACACCTGTGTTTTTTTTTCACAACTCACCATAATTGTTCATCATAACGGGATCACTTTCCTTCATTTTTCGACACCTTTTCCTCCTACAATATATGAAAATTAATCAATATAATCTTGATCAAGTTTTAGCTCATTCCTCCTCTACAAATTCATTAATCAAGCAATTCCTAAAAGCTCGCGAGTATTGATGATCATTGCACATACTCGACTTCTACCACACTAAGCATGCTAAGTAAAGTTAAGTTCTAGGAATTAAACAATCAACACTTCAGGCCATGATTGTGAGCATCAACGAATACAAGCTACAAGTAAGTCATTTTCATATACTTTGTATAAGTTAGCACAAATATACATAGTGTGTAATCAAGTTCACGCAGCTTGAAAGAGTTTAGTATACATAGGTGTCTAACTTGAAGATCAACTTGCAGCGTAACTGTGAAGTCAAGTTTAGGCTCCAAGGTCTCCTCCTTGGTCGCTTCCGCTCCTACATAATCGCATAAGATGCATAAGTTATACATGATGACACAATTGCTATGAGGAACTGTCCAAATTACTCTAATTAGACCGGATTATCATCCACCGGATCAGCTTAGGCCGGAATAAAACCGGTAGTTTCTAACATGCATAAAAGGGATTAACGTTGAAAATCAATGTCATATATGAAAAATCATGTTTTCTTGGCGACAAGAGGGGATTTAGTAGGTTTAATGCCAATGGCATGTAAGCAATTTTGTCTAATTTTTTTTAGCGGGTCCTCAAAGAAAATGCATGGTACTAAAAAATATTTGATCTGATCGCTTAATAAACTCTCTCCCTCCTTCCCACATTCTTTCTATCCAAACCATGTATTGTTGGATTCTCGACAGAAGCATGCTTGGGAGAAGCCGCAGGCTGGCATCTTGAAACTGAACACTGATGGCTCCTTTGATCCTGAAAAGAAGGACGGCGGATGGGGTTTCGTCATTCGAGACGATGGAGGTCGGGTGGTATGATCGGGAGCCGGAAGAGTCGATTTCCTGCAAGATGCTTTCCATGCTGAACTTCTGGGCTGTCTTGCAGGTCTGCGCGAAGCAGCCAACATGGGCATTTGGCATGTAAGGCTGCGTTTGGATCACGGGAATTTCAAAGGATTTTCAAAGGAATTGTCATTCCTGTAGTTTTAGCTACTGTAGATGCGTTTGAAACAAAGGATTCATTGATTTCTTTTCAAAGGAAAGATTCCTATACCAGTACATTTTGGAGGAAATTTAAAATCCACTTCAGCCTTATGGTTTCTTTTCCTTTGCGAAGTCCGACGGAAACTCACTCATTAAAGCACATCGTGCGTCATCTGTGGGAGTAGAACCATGCATGCATCTTGCAACTACTTGTTTAGTAGCATCTAATACATTAGTGAAGCTTTGATATATACTCTTTGTTTCCTTGTGTTCTAAACACCCACTTCTATGAAATTCCTGTGTGTTTTCCTTCCTCTGTTTTATCACTACATTCATGTCTGTTTTCTGTGTTTCATTTCATTCCTATATTTTTTATTCCTTCGTTCCAAACAGACCCTAATTCTGGAGGTGGATGTGGCCCTTGTGAAGGAAGCTTTGGAGAGTAATACTTATAGGCTGTCAACAATGGGAGGTGTCATAACCGAGCTGAAGCTGCTACGAGAAGATTTCAATTTATGTAATATAAATCTGTGTCGTCGTGAATGTAATATGGTAGCACATGCTCTTGCTGCTATCGGGTGTAAGTTTCCTAGGCCTTGTTTAGATGCCATCTAAATTCTAAGTTTTTTCACTCTTTCTCTATCACATCAATTTTTAGCCGTTTGTATGGAGTATTAAATGTAGGTAAAAAAAATAACTAATTGTACAGTTTAGTTTGAAATCACGAGATGAATCTTTTGAGCCTAGTTGGTCCACGAATGAAAATATTTGTCAAATAAGACGAAAGTACTACTATTGATCGGATTGAAATTTTTTCGCAATCTAAACGAGGCCCTAGTGATTGTAAAATTACTTGGGAGGAAGTACCTCACGAGGTTGAGGTCGTGGTGACCGACGATTTAGGCGGGACCGATGAGTAATAAAAAGTCTGCAAGTTGCATAGTCGTTGAAAAGAAAATGGCGCTATAATAAAATTACAAAATACAGAAGGGGCTAGAGAACATGCAGAGCATGTGCAGGGGGGCCTCGTCCCCCCCCCCCCCCCCCCCCCCTGTCATGTCGAGGTCCAGCACACCCAGATCGGAGGACATGGCCAAAAGGAGGAGAGGCTTTTAAGCGTGTGTCATTGCAGAAGTTGTTAAATATCTGTGAGTTATTAAAAAAGTTAGGTTTTTATAAGTGTCATTGCTCTAATTTTTTTTTTACCCTTCGCGTCACTTCCGTTAGATTTGGCTCTAACAATGTTAAACTGCGGGTGTGAAAAATAAAAAATACTCTCAGATCTAAATATGTAATTAATTTTTTTAAACATCTTAACTATCTCAAATTAAAAAAACTCAAAACTAGAAAATTGTAGATCTGGTCGAGATCTACAATATTTATATAAAAATTATCTTCGATCGATTCCGTAAAAAAAAATATGATTTTTCTAAGACATATTAATCATATCTTTTTTTACGGAATTAAATGAAGATAATTTTTATACAAAAATTGTAAATATTATTGAGGTCTATAACTTTCTAGTTTTGAGTTTTTTCATTTAAACTCATTAAGATGCTTAAAAAATTAATTAACTTTTTACACCCATGATTTAACATCTTTAGAGACAAATCTAATGAAAATGATGTGAAGGACAAAAAAGTTCATAGCAGTGACATATATGAGAACTGAAAATAACTTATATATAATAGAAAAGCTATACAACACATGTATTTTAGCGAAAAAAATATATGGATTTTTTTCCCTCTTCCTCTCTATTTTCAACTGTCTTCTCAGCCTCTAGCACCTTCTGCCATTGTCTGCACATTTGCTTGCTTGCTGGCTGCTGCATGGGTGCATGTGTGTGTGTGAGCATGGGGGACTGGGGGAGGAAAGGTGATCTGCACGAAGAGCCAGCAGAAGGACCACCTGTCCTATACGTGTGCGGCCAGAGGATCGAATGTCCGATTTGTCTTTTTATCCTTGCATGAAAAAATTATTTCTTTTGATATATGGATGTGTGATCTTATAATTTGTAATCTTCTGGAGATAGAAGAAGGCTCAAGGCTGTTGGATCTTAATTCTATAGTACAGAAAAATTCATGTGCTGAAACTACGTAAAACACATGGTTGTACAGTAAACAGAGTCATGTATAATTACCAACTTTTTTTTTTATGGCACACGCGTAAAAGTCTCGAGGAAAAACGGAAGAAACCGAGACTAACTTCCCCTGTCCGTCCGTCCGTGGTCGCTCTAATCTCTCCTCTCTGCAGACTGCAATCAAACTCCGGTCACAAAGGGCCCCAACCCCGGAAGCGGGGCGAAACGCGCGACGCAACGCAGCGTAACACTAGGCCGCCGGTCCGCTCCACGGATCCTCCTCTCCCCTTCTCGCCCGAGATCCACCACCGGGGCGGCCTTTTTTCCCTTCCTCAATCAAGTCGGTGAGTAATCCCAGCTCGATTGCGTGGGTGGATTGCCTTCTCTCGACCAATCATTCAACCAGATCCAATTTCGTGCGCTGATCGGACTCTCCTTCTCCGCCAGCGCTCGAGATCGACGGACGCTACTTGCAGCAATTCTTCGTTCGTTGCCGTGCGGCCGAGAAGAAACTAAGGCTCAGGCATGAGCTTTCGGGACCAGGAGAGTGGCGGGGAGGATGGAGGAAGGACGTCCTCCGCCTCCGACCTGCGGAAGCCGCTCCTGAACACCGGAAGCTGGTACCGCATGCCGCCGGCGGGTGGCATGATGGGCTCGCGCCAATCTAGCCTCATGGAGCGTCTAGGCTCCTCTGCCTTCTCCCTGCGCGACGTCGCTATCTCGGCGACGCTCTGCACGCTCATTGTCGCTCTAGGTCCCATCCAGTTCGGTTTCACCTGCGGTTACTCCTCTCCCACGCAGGACGCCATCATTGCTGACCTCGGCCTCTCCCTCTCCGAGGTGACGTTGTTTTCTCGGTTGATGCGTTGCTTCCTTGTAATGGTTACACTTGCTTCATGCTGCTTGGCCGTGTCTTTTTTCTATGCAGTTCTCACTCTTCGGATCGTTATCAAACGTAGGGGCGATGGTAGGTGCCATCTCCAGTGGGCAACTTGCAGAGTATATCGGCCGCAAGGGGGTGAGACTACCATTTTACTTTGTGTCCGCTAGACCAGATCATGGAACACAATGCAATAGAACAGACTGAATCATCGTTTAAGCGTGCGCAGTATTGGTATTAAGTACTGTAGGAGGTTAAAGAGTGGCAGCTAGTTTAAGCGTGCACAGTATCAGTATCAATTACCGTAGGAGGTTAAAAAGTGTCAGCTTAGCTTTGTTACTGGGAACCTTGAAAGATCTGCTTGTGCACTGATTGAATTCTTTGGTTGGCCTTGTAGTCTCTCATGATTGCTGCAATTCCAAACATAATTGGGTGGCTTGCGATATCATTTGCAAAAGTAAGTTTTTAGCTACAGTCATTTTTCCATGCCCCTGCTGCTGATTTTCTTTGTTCATCAATATGATAATAATTTTTGTGTTTATTTACTTCTGATTTGGTGTATATTCAGGATTCCTCCTTCTTGTTTATGGGCCGTCTGCTAGAAGGATTTGGAGTGGGTGTAATATCTTATACAGTATGCAGCTCTTTTCTCCTCCCTCTTAGTAAAAACAAATTACTCTATACAGAAATAGTGGCATTTTCATGTTTATCGTCTTCTAACTGTTACAGATTACAGTTCTTTGGTATTTTTTAAAACAGAAAATTCTGCTTTTCATAATTCACGTCTTAAAAAACCCATACAAACAAACAATCCCAAGCCCTGACGCATTCAAAACAAAGCAGTAAGCTCTAGTGGAAATGTAAACATACTATGGCATATAATTTGGTACGATGAAACAAAATTAAATAACAAGTCAACTAACAAAAGTGCAAAGTTTATAGCTCTTAAATAAAAGGCTACTTCCTTAGGTAACATAACTAAATATTAATAATACTAGGCAAGAAAACTCATAAATCAAGGTCACTGTCAAATGAGACTATTAGCACTTAGAAGTGACTGAAATCCTATGTCGAATACTGTTGCGGAATTGACTTCCTATATATACAATTTGTTGCACATTGTACAGTCAAGTTTTAATTTTCTATAAAACCAGAATGATAATGGGTAAATTTCTTTGCATGGCAATAGCATACCTAGGTAGCCTTTCAACTCCAGTGTACCACTTGCTGGTGCAGGTTTTTGTGACAGGGCATTCCTGGTTAAACAATGCAGTTTTTAAGGACTTGTTAGCGACTTGGTTACTTATACTTTGATGTTTTTATGCCCAATGCTATCTTTATGATTGGAACTTCTATTTCATGGTTCCAGGTACCGGTTTATATTGCAGAAATTGCTCCTCAGGATCAGAGGGGAGCTCTTGGTTCTGTCAATCAGGTAGTTTTTTTTTAATAGTGAACGACAACAGTTTCATTATTGTTATTCATGTGTAGCCTTTCTTCTGATCTGTCAATGTTGTTGTCAACTTTGAACCAATCCATAATTTCTTTTACAGCTCTCCGTCACAATTGGTATATTGCTTGCCTACCTGTTTGGCATGTTTGTTCCCTGGAGAATTCTTGCTGTTCTAGGTATGATGTAAAACTTTAGTCCATTGGTTTAGTATATGAAACGACAAATATGCTACATAGCACCCATCAGTTGACTGTTTTCGTTGTTTTATTTGTACAAAATCATCTTCCTAACTACTTTTCTGTTACTTCAACATGTTTTAGGTATTTTACCTTGTTCAATCCTGATTCCTGGACTGTTCTTTGTCCCTGAATCCCCAAGGTGGCTGGTAAGTATTCCATGGTATTATCTTTTCATAGCATTAATGGCAGGACCTGAGTACAACAGATTGTTTGTTTCAGGCAAAAATGGGGAAGATGGAGGATTTTGAATATTCACTGCAAGTTCTGCGAGGATTTCAGACGGACATAACAGCAGAAGTAAATGAAATAAAGGTAATCAATAGTGGAATTCCAGTTTAGCTATAATAGAGATAGAGATA
Source organism: Miscanthus floridulus (assembly GCF_019320115.1). Taxonomy (NCBI): domain Eukaryota; kingdom Viridiplantae; phylum Streptophyta; class Magnoliopsida; order Poales; family Poaceae; genus Miscanthus; species Miscanthus floridulus. Next base: position 116,375,532 of record NC_089595.1, on the reverse strand, counting down.
TACATTTTTTTCCTCAGACACGCAGGAGAGCTGTGTACTTACAAACATACACATACAACACACTCAGTCCAACATTTTAGTTTTAGGAAGACGAACACGCCCTTATACAGAATAAAACTCGACCACGACCTAAACTCAACTACACCTAGTGCAAGGGACATGAGATGAGATAAGAAATACTTCGAGCCGCTGGCATTGGAGATGCCCCATAAAAAACACACCGATTACGATGACACCACAAGGTCCAGGCTCCAAGATAGATATATATTTCGTTAATCTTGTTCTCAATGGTACACTGGTGCAGCTGTCAATGCGTTTGTTATGACCGGAATCCAGTATGTAAGGAGAAGGGCCAAGGGTGGCTGACCTGGGCGCCTGGTGCATGGGCTTAGGGCCCAGGATAATTATCTATATTAGAATTATTGGCTATTGCCGAGTCAGTTTCCTATTTTTAGGACTATATATAGATGAATTGTAAAACGATTGGAATTAAGCAGAAACAATATATTGTTTCCGGCTTCCTCAGGGAGCCGGGAGTTTGCCCTAGCCGCCTCTGCCCTACCGCTCACGCGCGCTCAAAACCTCGCCACGGCGCCTGCTCACCGGCAGCGAGGTCCCAAGCCAGCTCTTCCTCCCTCTCACCCCTACAGGCTTCGTAGTATTCCTGGTAGGATCAGAAATCCTATCAATCTGGTATCAGCTTGCCAGGTTACGATGTCGCTTCCCTTGCCTACAGCCACCACGCAGCCGCCCGTCACCTCCACCGCGCCGCCGTCCTCCGTGAACTCTGGGATCTCCGATGCAACGGCTTCTTCCGGGGCGCCCCTCACGCTGCATGCGTTGGCCAACGTCGTCCTCGACATCCAGCGCGAGATGCGGGATATGAGGGCTGCCTGGAACGGGCTCGTCCAGCAACCGCAGCCGCCGCCGTTCCCGGCTCCTCCCCATCCGCCGCCGCCCACATCTTCCACACCAACGCCGTCTGCTCCGGCGGCGTCCTACCCCTACGGCATGCCGCACTCGGGGTCCAGCGTTCCACTCCATCAGCTGCAGTGGCCGAACTCGCCGTCGCCGCTGCCCGCCTGGCTGCAGGCCCAGATGGCGGCCTCCGCGCCGATCTACTCGACAGCCGTCTCCTCTACGCCAGCGACTCCGGCTCCGTCATCGACGATCGCGGCCTCTTCCCTGCCCCCCGCCAGCGACATCTTCTATGGGGGGGGGTAGATGGACCGCTGTTCCAGGGAGCACCTCCACCCTCGGCCGGCCAGTACACAGGGGTGGTCGACCCCGGCCTTGCTGCGGCACTCGCTTTGGGTGGCGCCCAAGCCGGGCCCAAATTCTACAAGCTGGAGTTCCCGACATTCGATGGATTGGTGGACCCCCTCAACTGGTTGAACCAGTGCGAGGAGTTCTTCAGGGGACAGCAGACGCCGGCCTCGTCCAAAACTTGGCTCGCGTCCTACCACTTGCGCGGTGCAGCTCAGACATGGTATTATGCCCTGGAGCAAGACGAGGGGATGCCACCATGGGAGCGCTTTCGGGCCCTCTGCTCACTCCGTTTCGGACCACTGGTTCTGGGTACCCATTTGGCGGAGCTCGCCCGTCTCCCCTTCGTCTCTACGGTGCAGGACTACTCCGAGCGCTACAACGCCGTGCTCTGCCATGCCCGCGACCTCTCCCCTCGCCAAAAGGCGGAGTTGTACGTGGGCGGCCTCCCGGACCACATCAGGAAGCAGGTACAGATGCGTGCGCCGCCAGACCTCCAGTCCGCCATGTACCTGGCACGGGCCTTTGAGGACTGCACGTCTACGCCGGCGCCTCCACCACCAGCGCGCGGCGCCCGACCACCACAGCGGTCGGCCTGGGCACAACAGCAGCAGCGCCACCCTAACGTCGCCCCTGCCGCGGCCGGGGTCGTGCCTCCACCGGCCCAGGGGGCCGTCGCAGCCCCGCCCGTGCGCCAGTTTCGTCGCCTGTCCCCTGCCGAGCAGCAGGAACGTCGCCGTCAGGGGTTGTGCTTCAACTGCGACGAGCCCTACGTTCGCGGCCATGTGTGCCCGCGGCTCTTCTACCTAGAGGGTGAAGACTACCTCGACGACGAGCCGGCAGCCGACGCCCAGGATGGTCAGCCGGTCGACCAGGACCCACGCGCCGCCCGCTGCTAACGCCCTCGTGGTTTCCCTTCAGGCTGTTGCAGGGATTCGGGCGGCTAATTCCATGCTGCTGCCCGTCACCATCCAGGGGGAACGCTTCCTCGCCCTCCTCGATACCGGGTCGACGCACAACTTCGTGGCCGGGGAGACCATGCGTCGCCTCGGCCTCGTTCCGGCCGGTGGTGACCACCTGCGGATCACGGTGGCTAATGGTGACCGCATGCCCTGCGAGGGTATCGCTCGCAACGTGCCCATCCGCATCTATGACGAGGACTTCGCCGTCACCTGCGTTGGCCTCAACTTGGGCGGTTTCGACTTCATCATCGGCTTCGATTTCATCCGGACCTTGGGCCCCATCCTATGGGACTGCGAGGCCCTCACGCTATCGTTCTGGAGGAACGGCCGCCGTATCACCTGGCAGGGGGTGGCCGGTGCGTCTGCACCTCAACCGGCCGCCTCTGCCCAGCTGTTCGCCGCGATGGCACCGGACTCCCGGCTGCCCTTGCTGGACGCCCTTCTTCAGCAGCAAGCCGCCGTCTTCGCGGAGCCCATGGGGCTCCCGCCGGCGCGTCCCTACGACCACCGCATCCACCTGCTGCCCGGTACCGCCCCTGTGGCGGTGCGCCCCTACCGCTACCCCCAGCTGCAGAAGGACGAGCTAGAACGGCAGTGCGCAGTTATGCTGGCGCAGGGCATCATCCAGCCCAGCACGTCGCCGTTCTCCGCGCCCGTTCTCTTGGTGCGGAAGGCGGATCAGTCTTGGCGTTTCTGCATCGACTACCGCGCTCTCAACGCCAAGACCTCCAAGGACAAGTTCCCGATCCCGGTGGTCGACGAATTGCTGGATGCGAGATTCTTCACCAAGCTTGACCTCCGCTCTGGGTACCACCAGGTGCGGATGCACCCCGACGACATCGCCAAGACGGCGTTCCGCACCCACCATGGCCATTTCGAGTTCCTGGTCATGCCGTTTGGGCTCTCCAATGCCCCGGCCACGTTCCAGGCCTTGATGAACGACGTCCTCCGCCCCTACCTCCGGAGGTTCGTGCTGGTATTTTTCGATGACATACTTATCTACAGCTCGTCGTGGGCCGAGCACTTGCAGCATGTCAACATCGTCCTCGACGCCCTGCAAGCGCACCACCTACATCTGAAGCGCTCCAAGTGCTCCTTTGGGGCGCCGTCCATGGCTTATCCGGGCCATGTCATCGCCGAGGGCGGTGTCGCCATGGACGCCGACAAGGTCGCCGCCGTGGCGGCATGGCCGCTTCCCCGCTCCGCCCGGGCCCTCCGCGGCTTCTTGGGCCTGGCGGGATACTATCGGAAATTCATCAAGGACTTCGGCATCATCGCTGCCCCGTTGACGCGTCTCTTGCGGCGAGACGCGTTCCTGTGGGACGACAACGCGACGACAGCTTTCGAGGCGCTCAAGCGCGCCTTGACCACAGGGCCCGTCCTGTAGATGCCGGACTTCGACGTGACCTTTGTGGTCGATTGCGACGCGTCGGGTGCGGGGTTTGGCGCCGTCCTCCACCAGGGCGCGGGACCCCTCGCCTACTTCAGCCGGCCCTTTGCAGTTCGGCATCTCAAGCTCGCCGCCTACGAACGCGAGCTGATCGGATTGGTGCAGGCGGTGCGCCATTGGCGCCCTTATCTATGGGGGCGGCCCTTCTTGGTTCGCACTGATCATTATAGTCTCAAATTTTTGCTTGACCAACGTTTGTCCACCGTTCCTCAGCACCAGTGGATCAGTAAACTTTTCGGCTTCGACTTCACGGTGGAGTACCGCCCGGGACGCCTGAATACCGTGGCAGACGCCTTGTCCCGCCGCGATGTTGAGGACGGCGCGGCCGCTTCAGCACCGAGAGCGCCCGGGGCGGCTATGGCCGTGTCAGGGCCCTCGTTCTCCCTCCTGGAGGACATTCGACGGGCGACATCGTTAGCACCGGACGGCCAATGGCTGCTGCAGCAACTGCAGGCCAGCGAGCTCGGCGAGTCGTGGCGTCTCGACCACGGGCTCCTCCTCCATGGATCTCGCGTTTATGTGCCGGACCATGAGGATCTCCGCCACCAGGTGCTCCTGCTGGCCCATGCGGCCGGCCATGAGGGCATCCAGAAGACGCTGCATCGCCTCCGCGCCGACTTCTACGTTCCGCGGGACAAGGTGTTGGTTCAGGACTTGGTGCGTTCCTGTACCATGTGCCAGCGCAACAAGACGGAGACGCTGCAGCCGGTGCTGCAGCCCCTCGACGTGCCCTCCCAAGTGTGGGCGGATATCTCCATGGACTTCATCGAGGGGCTGCCGAAGGTTGCGGGCAAGTCAGTCATCCTCACCGTCGTCGACCGTTTCTCCAAGTACGCGCATTTTATTGCACTCGGCCACCCCTACACCGCCACCTCGGTCGCCCGTGCCTTCTTCGACGGCATTGTGCGCCTGCACGGGTTCCCCCTCTCCATCGTCAGCGACCGGGACCCCGTGTTCACCGGCCATGTGTGGCGAGACCTTTTCAAGATGGCGGGCGTGCAGCTCCGCATGAGTACCGCTTTTCATCCTCAGACGGACGGCCAGTCCGAGGTGGTCAACAAGGTGATAGCTATGTATTTGCGCTGTGTGACAGGTGACCGGCCTCGGGCGTGGGTGGACTGGCTGTCGTGGGCGGAGTATTGCTATAATACTTCCTTCCATACCGCCCTCCGCGCTACGCCCTTCGAGGTCGTCTACGGCCGCCCTCCACCGCCCATTCTGCCCTACAGACCGGGGACGGCCCGCACGGAGGCCGCCGATACTATCCTCCGCAGCCGTGACGAGATGCTTGCCGAGGTTCGTCAGCGGCTCCTTCAAGCTCAGCAGCTGTCCAAGAAGCACTACGACGCCAACCACAGGAACGTGGAGTTCGAGGTGGGCTCGTCGGTCTGGCTGCGTCTTCTCCACCGCACCACGCAGTCCCTCGACCCGCGCGCCAAGCGCAAGTTGGGGCCCCGTTGGGCCGGGCCGTTCCGCGTTCTCGAACGCATCGGTCGTGTCGCCTACCGTCTCCAGCTGCCGGAGGGCGCTCGCATCCACGACGTCTTCCATGTTGGCCTCCTGAAGCAGCATCGCGGCGACCCTCCAACAACTCCAGGCGACCTTCCTCCAGTACACGACGGTCGGGCGCTGCCGGCTCCGGAGCGTGCCTTGCGCACCCATCAGCGCCGCGGGGTCTGGCGCGTTTTGATCAAGTGGAATGGCCTTCCTGAAGATGACGCGACGTGGGAGATCCTCGACGACTTCCGTGCTGACTACCCCGACTTCCAGTTCGAGGACGAGCTGTTTTTGCAGGCGGGGAGAGATGTTATGACCGGAATCCAGTATGTAAGGAGAAGGGCCAAGGGTGGCTGACCTGGGCGCCTGGTGCATGGGCTTAGGGCCCAGGATAATTATCTATATTAGAATTATTGGCTATTGCCGAGTCAGTTTCCTATTTTTAGAAGGACTATATATAGATGAATTGTAAAACGATTGGAATTAAGCAGAAACAATATATTGTTTCCGGCTTCCTCAGGGAGCCGGGAGTTTGCCCTAGCCGCCTCTACCCTACTGCTCACGCGCGCTCAAAACCTCGCCACGGCGCCTGCTCGCCGGCAGTGAGGTCCCAAGCCAGCTCTTCCTCCCTCTCACCCCTACAGGCTTCGTAGTATTCCTGGTAGGATCAGAAATCCTATCAGCGTTGCTCTCAGAAGCTGGTGTAGAATTTCTCTTATTTTTTGCAGTATAATGTACCATAGGAGATGTGAATTACATAGTTATCTTCCATTTTTACACAGAGATCAGTAGCATCATCAAGGAGGAGGGCAACCATAAGATTTGCTGATATCAAGCAGAAGAGATACAGTGTTCCCCTTGTGGTTGGTGCCTTGCTATTTGTTACTCTCTGTTTACATGTTAATGTTTACTCTTTTGCAGTTTTGCTAATTGGCTTGTTTTTAGATAGGAATTGGTCTCCTTGTCCTGCAGCAGCTAAGTGGTGTCAATGGCATTCTATTTTATGCTGCGAGCATCTTCAAAGCTGCCGGTACATTCTCCAAAACACGGTCAATCTCTGTTTCTAGATTCTAATGCAATTGAGATATGCTTTCTGGCTTGCATATTTTGGAACTTGTCCAGGAAATGAAAGTTACCTTGTTTCGGTTCGATTCATGCTTTGTATGGATACCACAATGCTTCGTTTAATATGTAAAAAAGGGGAAGAACAGTTCTAGAACCTAGACTTCCAAATCTGTTATCTTACTGAATTCTCTTCCTGAACAGGTATTACAAACAGTAATCTAGCAACCTTTGGTTTGGGGGCTGTTCAGGTATATTTGTTTTAAAGTTGTTACGTCCCTTGTTTCTTGGACAGACTTTGAGCAGATGTGGGCTTGGCACTGCATACTTAATGGGATCTTATCATTTCAGGTGATTGCTACTGGAGTGACAACCTGGTTGACTGACAAAGCTGGTCGAAGGCTTCTTCTCATTGTTAGTTTCCAACTTTCCATCAGAATTGTTTATTGGACATGATTATCCAGTTATGTTAATTGAGCTGTCTTTTCAGATTTCTACCACAGGAATGGTCATTACTCTTGTTATTGTTTCTGTGTCATTTTTTGTGAAGGTAATGTCACTTAAAAAATAGTAGCATGCTATTGTTTACAGCGCACTCTACCGAAATAATTGTATTGCTTAAAGTCTATCGACATTGTCATTCCTTTCTGAAACATTCTTGCTTCAATTCTGGAACAGGACAACATAACTGCTGGTTCTCACTTATACTCTGCAATGAGTATGCTTTCACTGGCTGGACTTGTGGTTAGTCGCAGTACTATTACATATTATTTGTTCCCCTTGTTGAGAGAAGCTTGTTTGAGGCCTTGTTTTTTGCTCTCCAGGCATTTGTGATTGCATTTTCTCTTGGCTTGGGAGCAATTCCCTGGATCATTATGTCTGAGGTATAGTTTACTCTTGCTTTTTATATTATACAGAGCTTTTAATTCACTAATGTTTCTATGCTTTCTTATCTTTATGTAATTATTATGAGTGCCACTTAGCACTTTTGCTCCGAGTCCCCAGCTTTGAATTTCATGCACTCTGAGATACTGCAACCCCAAATCCACAACCTCTCAACATAGCTATAGCTTCTTTAAAATGGTGCAAACTCTTGTTATTTATAAACTGTAGTTGCTCCTTCAAATTGCATGGGAAACTGCATTATTTTCTCTAGCCAGAGGACAGCTATGCCTACCTCAAAATACTGAAATTACCTCATTTAGTAGTTATTAATTAAAACACGAATGACAGCGAGCATCTTATCTAGCTGCCCATTGCCCAATGTGCATGCGTAATGAAATGCCTAGAGATACTGCATCTGCAAACTTGAAGGGAGATTTTTGAATTTACGTTGTTTTCCTTTCAGATTCTTCCTGTTAACATCAAGAGCCTTGCTGGAAGTGTTGCGACCCTGGCGAACTGGCTGACAGCATGGGCCATTACAATGACGGCAAGCCTAATGTTGAACTGGAGCAGTGGAGGTCTCTTTCTTTTTCCTTCCCTCCCTTCAAGAACGTGTTTTCCCTTGTGACATTGGGATCTTACCATGTCTTGTTTTGCTCAGGAACCTTTGCTATCTATGCTGCTGTGTCTACCATGGCCCTCATTTTCGTGTGCTTGTGGGTGCCGGAGACCAAGGGAAGGACGCTAGAGGAAATCGCATTCTCATTCCGCTGACACGTCATGATCTAGGTATCAGAAGCCACCATGTGCTATTTGAGTCATGCCGCAGGGCCATTCAGTTCATGGATTCTGCAGCGATCTTGCAGCCATTCTTTGCTTGAATGTACCATCTTCAGTGTTCATATGAATGTACATTGTACAATACGAGGCCATAGCAGAAGGCAAGTGTGTTTATATATGTATAAGGTACGATGGAATAGTAGCAGAAGGCACTCAACCCTTGCACGGCTTGCGGAGGAGAGCAATTTATTTGTTGTATTCATCAGCTATAATATGTCCGGTTCAATACCGGGCACACGTTAGAATTTTGAAACAATAAATTTTAAGCAAATTTGTACCCGTGGTATTTGCAGTGCTGCCAGCTCCATGCGTCTGCCTGCATGCGGTTGGAGTCACTGATCATGAACTAGACATGGATCCTAAATATGTAGGCATGATTTTGTTTTTGAAAGAAGTAATTTTATTCTGCAACCTTGGCATGATAATGCAGCGGCAAACTTAACTGGTGAGGGGAAACCGGAATTGTGTACCTTTTGAAGTGTTGTTTGAAATCGGCGTCAGACTCGCGCCAGGCGTCACCATCTCTGTCGACTACCATCTCAGCGGCGGCGATGGCGGACACCGGACAGCAGGAGCTTCATCCGCCGCCGCGTCTGCCTCCCCATGCCGTTGGCGCCTTCATGCGAAGCCTTGGCGTGCGATGCATGGTTGTGTGTAAGCCGTGGCATGTGAGGTCATCTCCGTCGACCTCAGATGGTGGACGCGGGACGGCTGTGGTTTCATCCGCCGCCGTGTCTGTCTCCCCCATGCCGTTGGCGTCTTCATGCGACGGCGGAGATCAGGAATCCATGCGTTGCTCACCGTGCCCAGTCAACACTCTGCAGGCCACCAACTTCGGAACCCTGTTGTGGCAAGCGAAGCACGGTCAACTTCACTAACCATGCGACTGCGAGAAAAGGCCCTTCAGGTCCAACTCAGCTGGAGGAAAGCAACTCAATGTCTAGTCTGTTTGGCCCGTCGGCTAGACATTTTGTTTCTTTTCTTTTGCGAAAAAGTTTAGACATTTTGTTGAACCCAAAACTAGGAAACCGAAGCAAAAAATTAATAACAAAAAAAATCTCAACATTAATAATAATGGTAATAAAAATAATATGAAAATATAATAAAAATATCATACTTATTATTGCTAATAACAAAAATTAATTAATTAATTAATAATAACAAAAATTAATTAATTAATAATAACAAAAATTAATTAATTAACTAGTTATTATTAATTAACCATTAGTTAATTATTAATTTTAATAATTAATCAGAACAAGAAAAACTTAATAATTAGGATTGGTAGGGATCGCGCGGACATGTACCCCCTTTGACATAAATTATGACGTCCACTCTCCTACTTGGGGGAGATGGTAAGCCAACACTCCTCCCAAGTGCAATATAGACCGCTAACTTAGGCCATGGCTCTTCTTGATCAACCATATAGACCCCGTCCAGGTAAGTATGGATCAAGGTTGCACATGTGGTTCACTTTGTAGTCCTTCTCAAAAGGCAAGCAAGATTGGGAAACCGATATGGGACTAATTAACTATACTAAACCCCTGTCATGTCCTCCCTGCAGTGCATGGACGCTAAGCACCCAGAAACTAATACTACTAGTATTTGCCCGTGCTAACGCTATGATAGGGTCTAGAAAAAATAAATCATAAAACTAAAATGAATCACTATGGCTGCCACTATGTATGTTTGGAAGGGATTATGCTGGTAGAAAATTACAAGTGACGAATGACTTCATGTAGTTTGAGATACCATGGTTCATACATGGATTGTTCAATTTACAAACAAACAAAAACACCTAATTTTAGATGGTAATAAGTCCTACTACTCGAAGGGTGGGTTCAACTGACGGTGATTCTTACAACTAAACCATTTGAAGACATACACCACAAAGAAGCACTTAAATTTCTGTCACTATTATCCTTAGAACATGTAACACCCCTGGTGTTACGAGCTTGTTTAGCACCGCGATTTAGGTCTAAGCAAAATTTTCGAAATGAGTATCTCGGATTTTCGATTTAAAACGTACTTGATGCGATGAGCGAATCATGGATGACCCAGTTTTGTGGACTCAAATAAACGTTCAAGTTAAATTACTCAGTGCGTAAAGATATTCAGGAATGTCGAACGACGATGCTAGCGAACGGTTGTTCTGTTAGATTAAGCATAAAAAGCAACTTTTATAAATAAAATAAAATACATTAATAAATAGAATGATATATATATGCTCACGGGTTTATTTTGATAAGCACGAACTGACAAGAGAGAGAGCGCAGCAGCTTCGTTTATTTTTTCTGACGTACAACGTACTCGTCGCATGGCAATTATTCACCGTCTCGTTTTCAAGCCGACTTGCAGAGATCTCTCTCATACACCCCGCCGGATCTTCTCTGCCTTCGCAGTTACGAGCAGTTTCGTAAAAAATGAATCGATTTTATGTGAAATTCCTATGTAATTTCTATAAAATTTATGTGTTTCAAAGGTGCTCTATAAATAATACGATCCTCTATTAGTTGTGTGAATACTTATAGCACATGTATCAGCCTACTTATATACAGTGCGCGGAGCCACAGGGTGCGAGACCGGCGGCAACTAGTTTACGTAGTCGTATGTATACGCCGTATTCATAAAAAAATAAAATATTTGGATCGCATTACGCCATCACGGGAGGACGGGAGGACCATGTGACGCGGCCCACGCGGCAATAGGCAAGTCCAGGTACACGATGTTTCCAGTTCCTAATTAATTAATCTATAATCTGGACATGAGGACGGAGGACATGCACGCCGCCCGACTCCTAACGCACAAACGCCCTGGTGCGCACAAACGCCCTGGTGCGCTGCCGCCCTCCGCCCTGGATGCTGGATTGGATCGGAAGCTCGCTGTGCATGTCTCATCTCATCTGTAGTCTGCACGGCCACACAAAAGTAAAGGCTTACCGTCTTGATTCGCTATTTCATTTAGGTAAAATTTAATCTTTGCTCTTCGGTTTCTTCTGCTCTTCATCTTTCTACAGAAAATTATTGTTTATTTTTCATAGCTATTTCCTAACATCACAAATAGCAAGCTGTTTAATTATTTGGCAATGTGTTTTTTAATATTTATGCAGCTATGAAAAGAAACTCGGATATTGCATCTCTTTATTTTAAGTGCTTTACCAACATATGTAGGGTAGTAAAAAATAGAATTTAACCCGTTCATGCTTACTATAACCAGTTATTTCGGTTTTCTATTGGCTGCTTTAACTACAACACTAGCTCTATTTATTGGCTTGCTTATTTGAAATGAATTGAATGAATAGAAGGATCTTTCTTTTGGATTGGATTCCTGGTATTCTAGACTTTTAACTATCAGTATGACTTTTTAACTGTTTATATTGTAAAGCGTTGAATAAAATAGCCAGAAAATAGCATTATAAGTTAGTGGTACTATTTTATGCCTATATTTCAATTATCAGTATGACTTTTGAACTATATATATATTCTATTTAGTGGATGGTTTCAACATAATCCATGAATTTAAGCCTTATCGTGTTACTTAGTGCATACATACCGAATCACGTTGTCAATTTTATAATTATTACTAAATTGCTATAATAGATTTACCGAATTGGATATGAAAATTTTTGTATGGCATATCCTAAACTAAAATCCTGGATTCGCCACCGCTTATAGCCCACCTATAACCATTCACTGTACTTACTCTTAGCACAACTTTACTGTATAAGGATAAGTCAAACAATATAAAAGAGCTATTTCCTCAGTCTAAAATAATTCTTTATTTTTTTATTGGATAAATCAATAATAAAAATTACATATACTTAGCCTCGTTTGGCAGGGCTTCTCTACCGGCTTTAGGAGCCGTTTGGAGCCGTTTCCTGCCAAACGGGATAAAGTGAAATGATTTCACTAGTGAAGCCCCTAAAAACATGCTCTTACAGTAATTTGGGGTGGGATGGAGCCAAAAAAAAGTGGCTTCTTCCGGCTCTTCCCCCAGGCCCCCTAAAAACAGTGGTAGAACCGTCTAATCTAATGTCCTTCCAAGAGTACTTGTCTTCCATTAGACACTAAGTACCCAAGAGAGTGCACTAAATCGTGATGTTCCGTCGAACACACCCCAAGGGAGAATTCAAAAATCTATATTTTTTCATCAGGATCATAAATGAGAGAATAAAGCTTACAACATTCTTAACTATTTCTTACATCACTTTATTACAACGTTAGAATACTTAAACAAGTTAAATGCAATAGCGGAATTAAGACAGTTTTACATGTAAAAAAGTTTATACATTTTAGGTTTACCTTTTTATCTTGCAGCGGAGAACAACATATGGTCATAATTACAGCGGAAATAAAGATTAATGATGAATCATAAAAAAAATTAAAAACTTTTAGTGAGGGTTATAAATAAACACTACGGTCGTAGCGTGAAAGGAATCCTCTCTGAGCCCACCAGGAGTTTTCCACACACAAAAGTCATTTACCATACATCGGTCATCTGCAACAGGGGGAATAAAACCCTAAATACTCGATTGTACTCAGCAAGACTAACCCGACATGAGGAAAATAAAAGACTCCAAGGATATGCGAGGCTTATTTGGCTTGTGGGTTATTGCATCTGCGGAAGTATTATTAAACGTGCGTCCTTATATTAAATTTTATTAGCAGTCATCATTAGTCCATTAACTATCCATTCTATGTAAGCACCTATGCTACTTTCAAGCAGGTGGTAAGCAATCAGAACTATTTTACTATGTTTCATATTTCAGTTCTTACTATAGTGCTAGACCATAGCCAAGTCGGTATCGTCTCACAGAAACGGCTATTCGTGAATCAATGTATCCCAACTGGGTACCCCGAAACACACGCTTCGTTTGTATCCTAGGCACAAACGAGACCAACCCATTTCACTCCTGTCGAGGGGTCCAGGTCCCGTCCAAACTTGGACTCCAAGCCCCCACACTTGAGACCCCATCTCAGCACGGTGCTTAGACCTCCACATTTCCCCACCTCCAATCAGTCGGTCCAGAAAGAGCCAGAACCCATGACAAGAGCGCAACGAGCCTTCCTGCTCCCATAAGTAAGTATGTGCTTAGGATAATAAGTTTGTGACCTGACTACAATCCACAGCAACGGACGGTCCTCAATCAACACAGGCGGAACAAGTACAATCCGAGCCTCGCTCGAATGCCTAACTAAGTCTAGATCCTAAGTACCATTCCGTCCGGTCTCCAATTATACTCCATATCTATTCCATGTGATAGTAATATAATAACAACAATAATATATTTCCTATCTCTCACGAGTGACAGGTAATCACTCGACTTCTACCAGATCCTATAGCATAGCAATCTACACAATCCTGACATACTAGTAGGACTCATAGGATAAGGATATATATATATATATGAAAGTGGTTTTCATTCAACTCCTTAAAACTTAATGCACAAGCATAAAATAAAAGTGCAGAATAATATGGGTTATGCACCGGGGCTTACCTCGGCAAGAGGTAACCAAGGATTAGCATTCAATCATGGTAACACGATCACCAAGGCACCATCTTTTCTGCTACTCTAGTCAACTCCATGATCCATCATTGTTCCTATTATAATATACGTAGATGCAACACAGAAAACACAATTAACCCACAACAACCACAACTCTAAGAACACGATTATGCCTTGCAAGCTAACAAGCTAGCTCTAACGACTAGCGTACTAGGCTACGTATCCACGTCGTCGGGTAAGACTTTATTTCTAGAAAAATGTTTTAGTCCTACAATCCTAATGTGTTTTGGCTTCTTATTGATTAAATTTATATATTCGAACTAGGGCTCATTTAGTTACCTTAGCAATTTAATTATTATGGAGCTACAAAAATTACAGTGAGCATCTAATAATGTTAGGAATTTTCTATAAAAATTCCAAAGCCAACACTACTACCAATTCCTCACAATAATTCCTACAAGTTGATGTTTTAATAATATTAAGTGCTTCCAATTAATTAGATTACTCTTAAAATTTCCATGAAACTATGTGAAAAAATACACTAATAGGTAGATCATTATTTTAGGAACTGAACAAAATTAGTCTCACAATTTTTGGTCAACTACACAAATTTCTATTGAATTTACAAGTTTGATTTTAGAAACTACTTTAGAAAAGAAAAGGGTCGGTGGTGACTTAATCGGCCCAGCAGCCTAGCGCGGGTGCGGCCACGCGCGTGTCACGATGGCCCAGCGCAGCCCAAGACCGGAAGGCATGCACGTGTTTTGCAAAAGAACCCCCGGACTAATCGGTTATTACGCGATGCCTCTGATCACTATTTCACGAGAGACATGTTTTACATTAAGGACCTTGGAACATGTTACCTTCATAACGGGGCAGTCCCCGGCGTAACCACGCGCGACGGCGCGGCACACCGACGGCAACGGCGGTTACGCCGAGCGAGCTAGACCCACCTCGACAGGAATAAAGGGCTGACCACCATCTATGGCTAAACCCACAAGCATGGATGGCGGTTGGGAACTTAGCGGTGTACTGTCGGGAGATGCAGCGGCTAGCGGCTAGCCGCGGCATCGGCGTGCCTGTTTCGACGAACCTATGCACTCTCGAAAGGGTAGAGGTGGCGGAGAAGCATAAGTAGCTCATCGTGGTGCACGTTCTAATGACGGTTGAAACACGGGAGTGCTGGCGCGGTCTGGCCACGTGCGATCGAGCGGGTTGTGGCTCTCCGAGCGTGGCACTGTCACGTCATGGCACCCACGACAAGAAACCAACAAACCAACCTGTCATGAGCACCAGCTAGAGTGGATCAACACGAGTCCAGAAACGCCACCAATTGGGTTCTTTCCCCACAGATTGGGACTTACCCCTGATCCACTGGCTACGGCGGCGCCCATGGTCGGTGGCCAACAAAATGCTAAATTGGCGGTTGGTAGCGCTTGACCGGGCATGGGGAAGATGGGACGCCTAGTTACCTTCTTATGCCACCTACTGGTACGAGGAATCAAACTGTGAAGCCCTAAGCTAGGCGAATTGGAGGGCGAAAAGGCAGAGCTCTATCCATGATCATGCCGTGGAGAGTGCACCCAAGCATGGGCGAGCGGATTAAGATGGGGTGGCTCCATTTGATGGCGGTAGCTCGAACACGTGCGCACAGGTAACGGTTCATGGGCTTCGCACGACGCACTTGAATGGAGCGGCAAGACCCGAGCGGGGGCTCACGGGCGCCGGCTAGCGGGCGAGGTAAATAAACATCTCGTCACCACTGTGACCGGGGTCATCGACCTAGGCGCGGCTACAGCGGCACACGTCTAGAGACTCGACGTGGTAGGTAGGATGAAAGGTGGGCCGAGCGCCACGACGGCAAGGCAGTGACAGCCGTAGCTCTGCCATGACCCCGCACATGGTTCGGTGGCTGGCATTGGCGTGCGCACACCGCGGCCGGGTGACCAGACCACTGCCAGTCGGGTCAGGCCACGCAAGACCTGAGCGCAGCGCGGAATAGGCATGGCGCACGATCGGGCCGATGATCGTGGCTTGGTCACGATGTGACCCCTGCGCCACCACGCTGTGCCCATGGTGACCGCAACCCCAGTCTGAACGGCTACCCTAACTGACGTGCACACATTTCAAAGTGTAACAAAAGTCACTAACGATCATAGTTGAGGTTCAACTAACTCCCCTATCGTAAAGTCCATATTGCCAACAACCTAGCAACGCCATCGCCATGACCAGAGGACCACCAGGGAAGGAGGTAGATGTATGCCAATGTGAGCTCGTCGCTCTGAACATTAGTTCACGAACAGAGCGCCAATGACACGACTTTGACACGTTTTAACGAGGTTCGGGCAATTTTTGCGAGGGTATCGTGACACCCAACACCACTTCCACCTAAGCCATGCTCAAGTACTCACTTAGAGGCAACCAACAGTATGAGAACATGAAGTTAGTGTTTAAACAATTTGGTTAGAATTTGAGTGCCAAAACGACATTGTCTACTATCATTTCTAGACTTAGAAGAGGGCAAGGTTCGGTTAGAACTAACAACAATTAGCACTTTTTGTTGCAATTTTTAATATGTCTAAACCTTATTAATTTCAATCAATGAATATTTCACTCAATAGCCCATACTACATACTAACCCATAGGAGCAAAACATTTAAGCACCTTTTAACTATTTTGCTCAATATAATTCACCAAAAATGACGTTGGTAACCTAAGTTCAATTTCTTGTCGATTCAACGGAAAGTTCTAGTTTAAATTTCGGATTCGATTTTTGAGCTCCCAAAACCCTAGTTAACAATATTCATTTTCCAAAATTAAAATTATATTCTTATCTACACTATCTGCTCACCATTTTTATATAACCACTATACATACGTTATATTTTGTTTTTGTTTACAGAAATTGTTTTTAATTGCCTATGTGTTTTAACTTGTTAAAATTCAAAAACTTGTTCGGCTAGATTCTTCGAGGCCTTAACCTAGGTGCTAAGCAGGTTCGTAACACCAGAGGTGTTACAAAAACATGCTCTCACAGGAAAGCCGTTTTGCCAAACGATTTATCAAAACGGCTTCAGCTCCATCGGTGGCGCTGTTCGTGGAGCTGAAGCAAAAAAAATGGCTTCACCAGTGAAGCGAAGCCCTGCCAAACAGGGCATACATCTACAAAAGTTGCTTCACATGTAATAATTGCACCCCGGATACATAGAATGCTAAGAAAACTACTAAAGTTAGCTAGTCCTATAGCGGGATGCACCTGGTTTATGAGCATCGTACGTGACAACATGCTCGAAACTTTTTTAAATTTTTTTCATGGCATACGCATACGATACGGCGACAACTCGACAAGTTTCATGATTTTCGGAATTCGTTCACATTTTATACAATTAAAAAACCACTCCCACGCAAGTTGGCGGCGTTGCCCCGTGAGCACGTTGATCGAAATTTCGAGACAGCTCCTGGATTTAGCCTAAATTTACACTAAGAAGCAAGGATAACATTTTTTGAACGAATGAATCCATTATTCGATGCACCTGCAGTTCAAACTTACATTTTCTGAAAAAATTTAACAAAACAAAATAAACTATAGAAATATGCCAAAAGGCAATGAAAATGTCCCAAATTTAAACATGTTGTTTGTGGTAATGTACTAAAGCTTCAAAAAAAATTGGTGGCAAAAAACAAAAAAAAAATATTTTACCGAGTGCCAAACGGCGGCAAAGAAGACGCCGTTGGATGCCGTTAAGCCCTACTAATCTTTGCCGAGTGTCTGCCTTTGCCGAGTGCAGGTCTTTGCTGAGTGCCAGGTACTCTGCAAAGGCCTCTTTGCCGAGTGTCATATTTTGCCGAGTGCGGCGCTCAGTAAAAGCAGGTCTTTGCCGAGTGCCCGAAATTTGGCACTCGGCAAAGATTTTTGCACTCGGCAAATCACTTGTTTTGCGTAGTGGGAGTACCTTATGAAATATATTTTATTGAGTACAAAAGAGAGATAATGATAATAAAGAAGCTCTTCATGACTAGCTGAGCTCATACACTTTCCTAAGATTCACGTGTCTATGCTCATACTTGTTATACTAGTATTTTAGATTAGTCTATCTTTATTTTTTTAAAGTTCATATGAGTTGGCAAGTTGACTCTATTGTTATTAAGGGTATCCTACAGGCATCTTCGATGGTACGAGCTAGCATGCACTAGCTCTAAGTTGATAAATACGTAGGAGCGAGACAACATCAAGAGACCTAAACATTATGTCGTGACAGAGGGATGCATCGTATATGAGTATCTCTTAAACCCAGACTAAGCTCTTGTCGTTATGACTATTAAGAGCTTTGAAGAATTTGCTAAGCTAGATTAATCGGCTACTGGTTCTACAGTCCCCCCCCCCCCCCCCCCCCCCCCCCCCACCCCCGCTGTAACATATAACCTCTCTTGGACGGAGATAAGATATGTCCGTTTATTATATTGTAGAGAACACATGTCATGCAGCAAGAAGTCAACAACTAGCCCTGATGTTGCAGCTAATAACATTGTATTCTACGCACGGGTTGCCTAAGACCCTTTTGTATCCTCCAAATTTTAAGAATTCAGATAGACAAAATCCCACGGTCCTAGATTAATTCTTATCCAAACGGGCTAGATTTTATATAGATTTTAATTTATAGATTTTTAGAATCTTAAAATCCAATAAAACTATTGAGAATCCTTTTATCATGTTCCTCAAAAATCTATTGGGATCCAAATGACACCTAAATAAGCCACAGGTGTTAACAGGTTCTAGTCTAGCACTTGACCTCCAATGTATCACCAGTCTTTTTTAGTTTCTCTATTCTGCTTACAACTTTGAAGGGCGGGCCTCTAACAAGCGGTAAAGTCTTACTGCCTGTGACCAGAAGGTCTCGAGTTCGAGTCGCGGTCTTCTCGCATTGCACACGCAAGGGTAAGACTTGCCACTGACACCCTTCCCCAAACCCCACACAGAGCGGGAGCTCTCTGCACTGGGTACGCCCTTTATTCTGCTTGCAACTTTGAGCCCGTTTGGTATCGCTCTACCTTTAGCTAAAATAGCTCCGGTTACAACTTCTTTGGTGAAGCATCTTAATTGTAGAAGAAGGTTTAGTAAAACTTTTTGTAATAGATAAAATGCATAAAATGTCCATGTGCCCTTCTATTTTCCCCTTTTTTATATTTTCTTTTCATTTTATTTCCTTCCTCTCTCTCTCTCTCTCTCTCTCTCTCTCTCTCTCTCTCTCTCTCTCTCTCTCTCTCTCTCGCCTGCCTTATCCTCTTCCTCCCGTCGCCCTCCTATCACTCTTCCCCACGCCTCCCTAGCCGTCGCCTCGCACCTCCCCGCCCGACGCTCGTCTCTGGGTCATCTTCCTTGCGCCCGTGCTTGTCTCCGGCTCCGACGTGCATGCGCCCACACCCCACGCCCGGAGCAGGCCCTTACACAAAATCACTTATGATTTTTAGAGGCTCCAAAAGTACGTTTGCTTGTTTAGTGTCGGTGCCTCAACGAGAACAGCTGCTTCAGGTACCTGTACTACTGTGAACACAAAGA